>NC_057806.1:487139622-487228575 GCF_018294505.1 Triticum aestivum
GGGGGGGTCTATTTATAGGCATTGGAGGAGCTAGGAGAGTCCAAATGAGGTGCGGTTTTCGGCCACGCGATCGTGATTGAATGCTCTAGATGATGGAGTAAAGTTAGGTGGGTTTTGGGCCAAATTGGAGGGGTGTTGGGCTGCAACACACACGAGGCCTTTTTGGTCCCTCGGTTAACCGTTGGAGTATCAAACGAAGTCCAAATGATACGAAACTTGACAGGCGGTCTACCGGTAGTAAACCAAGGCCGCTTGGCAAGTCTCGGTCCAATTCGGAAATGTTTAATCCCCACACACGAAAGAAAGCTAGAAATGACCACCGGAGGAGAACGAAGCGCCGGAATGCAAAACGGGCAACGGGGAAAATGCTCGAATGCATGAGATGAACACGTATGCAAATGCAATGCACATGATGACATGATATGAGATGCATGACAACGATAACAACACATGGAGACAAAGACCCGAACCCGAGAGAATAAATAACTTAACGCCGGAAACGGCAAGAGTTGGAGTACAAATTGGGAAATTTATATCCAGGGTGTTACAACACTCCACCACTACGAAAGGATCTCGTCCCGAGATCTAGGACTGAAAGAACGCCGGGTACTCAGAACGGAGGTGATCCTCGCGTTCCCAGGTAGCTTCACGGTCGGAATGGTGTGACCACTTGACTTTGAGAAATTTGATTGACTTGTTGCGAGTCTTGCGTTCAGTCTCTTCAAGAATAGCAACTGGGTGCTCACGATAAGAGAGATCTTCTTGGAGCTCAATGTCCTCGAAGTTGACTGTGCGGTCAGGAGTCTTGAAGCACTTTCGAAGCTGAGAGACATGGAACACATCATGAACATTTGCAAAGTTTGAAGGAAGCTCGAGTTGATAGGCGAGGTCGCCTCTCTTGCTGACAATCTTGAAAGGTCCCACGTATCTAGGGGAAAGCTTCCCTTTGATACCGAAGCGACAAGTACCTTTCATAGGAGAGACACGGAGGTAAACATGATCTCCGATCTCGAAAGCCAAATCACGGTGCTTACTATCATAGTAGCTCTTCTATCGGGATTGGGCTGCTTTGAGGTTATCACGAATGACTTTGCACATTTTTTCTGCCTCTATGATTAAGTCATTACCCAAAAGCTGACGTTCACCGGTTTCAGACCAGTTGAGAGGGGTACGGCACTTCCTGCCATACAGAATTTCAAATGGGGCCTTGCCCGAACTTGCTTGAAAACTGTTGTTGTAGGAGAATTCAGCATGAGGAAGACAATCCTCCCACTTCATTCCAAAGGAGATCACATAAGCCCTAAGCATATCTTCAAGAATCTGGTTGACACGCTCGACTTGACCGCTTGTTTGAGGGTGGAAAGCTGTGGTGAAACGGATGTTGGTGCCCATGGCCTTCTGAAAAGAATCCCAAAACTTCGAGGTAAAGATGCTGCCATGGTCTGAAGAGATCACTTGAGGAATACCGTGCAGAGAGACAATTCGAGAGGTATAGAGTTCCGCCAATTGAGCTGCAGTGATCGACTCTTTGATAGGCAGAAAGTGAGCCACTTTGGTGAGTTTATCGATGACAACAAATATAGCATCATTGCCACGCTTGGACTTTGGAAACCCAGTCACGAAGTCCATTTCAATGTGGTCAAACTTCCATTCTGGAATGGCAAAAGGTTGGAGGAGACCTGCTGGCCTTTGGTGTTCTGCCTTCACTCTTCTGCAGACATCACATTCATTAACGAGTTGAGCAATCTCGCGCTTCATTCGAGTCCACCAATAAGATTGCTTAAGGTCCTGATACATCTTCGTGCTCCCAGGGTGGATGGAGAGGAGAGAATTGTGAGCCTCGTTCATGATCACTTTACGGAGGTCACCTTTGGGCACAACAATACGATCCTCGAAGAAGAGAGTATCCTTGTCATCAAGGCGGTAGCACTTGTACTTGGGTTGACTCTTGGCAATCCCAATCTTCACCTTTTTCATCATAGCATCAAGGAGCTGGGCTTGGCGAATCTGGTATTCCAAGGTAGGAGAGACTTGAAGGTTGGCGAGGAAACCTTGAGGAACAATTTGCAGATTAGGTTTGCGGAAAGATTCACAAAGCTCGGGTTGATAAGGCTTGAGAATCAGACTGTTGCAATAAGACTTTCTGTTCAATGTGTCAGCAATCACATTGGCCTTGCCTGGAGTATACTCGATACTCGGATTATACTCTTGAATCATTTCGACCCATCGAGTTTGCCTGAGGTTGAGATTAGGCTGAGTGAAGATGTACTTGAGACTCTTGTGATCAGTGAAAATGTCCACTTTTCTTCCCAATAGAAGATGTCTCCAAGTCAAAAGAGCATGCACAACTGCCGCCAACTCGAGATCATGAGTGGGGTAGTTCTTCTCATTGGGCTTCAACTGGAAAGAGGTATAAGCAACAACTTTCTTCTCTTGCATCAACACTGTGCCAAGACCTTGGAGAGAGGCATCACAAAAGACCTCGTACGGTTTGGATTCATCAGGCGGAGTCAGAACTGGAGCAGTGATCAATTTCTCTTTCAAAGTGTTGAAAGCAATATCACACTCCGGAGACCAAACGTACTTGACGTGCTTCTGGAGAAGATTTGAGAGAGGCTTCGCGATCTTAGAAAAGTTTTCAACGAATCTTCGGCAATAGCTTGCGAGACCGAGAAAGCTACGGAGTTTCTTCACGTTCTGAGGAGGTTCCCAATTCACAATTGCAGACACCTTCTCAGGATTCACGGCAATGCCCTTGGCAGAGATGATATGACCAAGATAAAGAACCTCATCGAGCCAAAATTCGCACTTGGAGAACTTGGCATAGAACTGATGTTCCCTGAGCTTATCAAGCACCAAACGCAAGTGCTTGGCATGATCTTCCTTGTTCTTCGATAAAACTAGAATGTCGTCGAGATAGACCAAAACGAAGTCATTGGTGTAGGCGTTGAAGATGAAGTTCATCATGCGAGAGAACGTCGGAGGAGCGTTGACGAGGCCAAAAGACATGACAGTGTATTCATATGAACCAAAGTTTGTCCTGAAAGCCGTCTTGGGAATATCTTGCTCACGGATTTGAATCTGATGATAACCCATACGGAGATCAAGCTTGGAGAATACTTGGGCACCTTTGAGTTGTTCGAATAGCTCATTAATGTTAGGAAGTGGGTATTTGTTCTTGATGGTCTTCTTGTTCAATGGACGGTAATCAACACAAAGTCGGTCCGTTCCATCCTTCTTCTTCACAAAAATAACACTACAACCCCACGGAGAAGAACTAGGCCGGATGAGGCCCATTCTTTCTTGCTCATCAAGTTGCTTCTTCAGCTCCTTCAACTCTTCAGGACCGAGCTTGTAAGGATGTTTGCACACAGGTTCCATACCGGGCTCAAGATCAATAACGAATTCAACTGGCCGGTGCAGAGGCATTCCTGGGAGCTCTTCTGGAAAGACGTCTTGATATTCGCAAATGACTGGAATTTGAGAGATGGCATCCAATTCACCCTTCTCATTGAGAGAAAACAGACGGATGGTATCATCACGAGCGGCAAAGACAATTACATCCTCAGACGAATGAGTCAATTGAATCTGCCTTGCTGCACAATCAAGATGCGCCTTGTGCTTAGAAAGCCAATCCATTTCGAGAATAAGATCAATATCCGAGTTACCAAGAACCATTGGGGAAGAGAGAAACTTGTAGTCGCCCAATGTGATAGTAACATCTGGCACCTCCAGACTTGCACTCAAACGTTTGCCAGGAGAAATGATATCCATTTGTTTACCCAAATGAGAAGAAACGAACTCATGCTTGGTAAAAAATGGCTTTGACATGAAACAATGCGATGCACCAGTGTCAAAAAGAACTCTTGCAGGAATATCGTTAACAGGAAGGTTACCCATGATGACATCTGACGAGTCCTCTGCCTGAGCTGCATTCATCAAGTTGACCGTGGCATGCTTGGGGTTATGCTTGACCACAGCTATACTTGCCGATCTCACAGGAGGAGGAGGAGGAGGAGGAGGAGGAGGAGGAGGAGGAAGACACCTCTGGTTGAGACACTTGTTGGCATAGTGACCCTTCTGTTGGCACTTGTTGCACGTGACCTCTGAAAGCGGACGGTGATACGGAGCACTCGATCTTGGAGCTTGAGATGAAGTCTTGTTCTGAAAGCCAGGGTTGGGTGGGTGGGAAGAACCACTGCCACCTTTGCTCTTCTGCTGATACGACTGACGGGACGGAGGAGGAGGAAGCCAATACTTCTGCTGCTTGGCCACTTGAGTAGAGGAAGAAGGAGTAGCATCTCTGACTCACTTCTTGGAAGCATCACACCTCAACTGAGCAGCCTCTTGCTTCAGTGCCATGTTGTAGAACTCATCGTACCTCAACGGCTCAAAGAGAACAAGAGCGAGCTGAATTTCTTCTCTGAGACCACCCCTGAACTGGTATATCATGCTCTTCTCATCAGGCACGTCATGCTTGGCAAAGCGGGCGAGCTTCTGAAACAACTTGTTGTAGTCATAGACAGACAAAGAGCCTTGCTTCAAGTTGCGAAATTCCTCATGCTTACTTTCAACCACGCTCTGAGGGATGTGAAGAGCTCGGAAATCTTGACGGAAATCATCCCAAGTGATCAGACGTCCACCTCTGGAATCCTTGTACTGCTGAAACCATTCTGCAGCTTGATCTTTGAGTTGGAAAGAAGCGAACTTGACGAAATCTTCAGGCCTGACGTTGCTGCACTCAAAATGCTTACACAGATCCACAAGCCAATCGTCAGCATCGGTTGCCTCAACACAATTGCTGAACGTCTTTGGCCCATTAGCAAATAACTGGTTCAGTGTAGCAAAGTGATTCTGATTGTTGCCTTGATTCCCTTGGCTGCCTTGATTGCGCTCTTGGAGGATTTGCATGATCAACTGTGTGTTTGCATTGGTTGCGGCCATCACAGCCTGCCATGCCTCCGGAGGAGGTGGAGGTGGTGGCGGATCAGGATTCGGAGTCGTGCGCATTGGAGGAACCATCCTGAAGAGGTTGACATCCATTAGCACATTGATAGACAAATATTGAAGCTGAATCCAACGGAATGAAAATTGCAACATAAAGTCTTCACATCCGAACAAAATGAACGAATGCATTCCTCTTGAAATGGTCACATATCCATAAATTGAGAAGCCACGTTGAATGAAGGTAGATAAATAAATCAACAAGGTACGGCTCAAGAACGAATAATCGGTAAGAAATCCCAATTTCAAACCAATATCCGTGGAAGAAGAACTAGAGCTACAAGAATTCCCACCTATGAAACTCCCGAACCTTTCCGGTTATGCAATCAGGTGTTGGGGATACAGGGGAAGCATAATATCTCACCCAAACTAGCAAATCCTACATCCAGTTGTATCCATCCTTCAACACATAACCAAGAAACCTTCGGAAACCATCTACCTCAACCTTCGAAAAGCATCCTTTATACAAGTTATGGCGATACTCCCGAACTCCCGCCCCAGTACTGGGTGGCGTCGAGGTTATCTCACCAATGAACTGCATAAAAGAGATTTTCGATGTCGGCGTACTAAACTCAAGTATTCCAGAATTGCAACGATAAAATTATGATGACAACACCACAAAGCTCAACTCCCCGGGACACTTCCACTAAACCCCTGACAGGAGGCATCAAGACAATGTTCTCATCATAAAACCATCGGAACGATTCCAAGATACCCGCGTGATCCTAAAAAAAATTTAGTGAAATTTGAGAAGAGAAGAGTCAAAACTCTACGTCAGGATGCCTTACCAGAGCGATGAGAAGACTGGGAAGTAAAAAGAATTCCTAAACTCTCTGATATATAATTTCTAAATGACTCAAAACATTTTTCTAGACACAACTCGGCTGCTAAAAACGATCAAGCAATGGGGCTCCTAAGGTCGGGGAAGGCTCTGATACCAACTTGTAACACCCTCGATGCGACTATATCTCCCACGTGTCGAGGCACGACTTAGAGGCATAATCGCATTGAAGGCATATGTCGCAAGTCAGGTAATCATCACAAACATCCCATGTAATATAGATAAAGAAAAGAGATAACATAGTTGGCTTACAGTCGCCACGTCAATCAAGTACATAAATAACATACATCATCCAAACACTCATGGCCCGACTACGGCGCCAAAATGAAAGATAACCCAACAAGCAACAAGGTCCCGATCACCCCCAACTGGGCACCACTACTGATCATCAGGAAAGGAAACATAGTAACGCTGAGAGTCCTCATCGAACTCCCACTTGAGCTCGAGCGCGTCACCTGGAGCGGAATCATCTGGACCTGCATCTGGTGTAATAGTAATCTGTGAGCCACAGGGACTCAGCAATCTCGCACCCTCGCGATCAAAACTATTTAAGCTTAATAGGTAGGGTAAGGTGAAAACATATGTGGAGCTGCAGCAAGCGACTAGCATATATGGTGGCTAGCTTATTCGCAAAAGAGAGCGAGAAGAGGAGGCAAAGCGCGAGCGAGAAACTAGAGAGCAACCTGCGCAAACATTACACCAACACCGTGTCCACTTCCCGGACTCCGCCGAGAAGAGGCCATCACGGTAACACACACGGTTGATTCATTTTAATTAAATTAAGATTCGAGTTATCTACAACCGGACATTAACAAATTCTCATCTACCCATAACCGCGGGCACGGCTTTCGAAAGTTCAATCCCTGCAGGGAAGTCCCAACTTAGCCCATGACAAGCTCTCACGGTCAACGAATGAATAGACCTCCTCCGAAGACGTTCCGATCAGACTTGGTATCTCGGTTCTTCAAGACATTTCGACAGGTTAAAACAAAACTAGCAACACCGCCCGAATGTGCCGACAAATCCCGATAGGAGCCGCACATATCTCGTTCTCAGGGCACACTCAGATAGGTCAAGCTACAAGTAAAACCAACCCTCGAGTTTCCCCGAGGTGGACCAGCAGGCTGCCTGGTTCGGACCAACACTCAGAGGAGCACTGGCCCGGGGGGGCTAAAATAAGATGACCCTCGGGCTCCGGAAACCCAAGGGAAAAAGAGGCTAGGTGGCAAATGGTAAAACCAAGGTTGGGCATTGCTGGAAAAGCTTTAATCAAGGCGAACTATCAAGGGGTTCCCATTATAACCCAACCGTGTGAGAAACGCAAAATCCGGGAACATAACACCGATATGACGGAAACTAGGGCGGCAAGAGTGGAACAAAACACCAGGCGAGAGGCCGAGCCTTCCACCCTTAACCAAGTATATAGATGCATTAAGATAACATAGCAATATAATGATATCCCAACAAGTAAATAAATGTTCCAACAAGGAACGCCTCCAATCTTCACCTGCAACTAGCAATGCTATAAGAGGGGCTGAGCAAAGCGGTAACATAGCCAATCAACGGTTTGCTAGGACATGGTGGGTTAGAGCTTTGACATGGCAATTTGGGAGGCTGACAAGCAAATGGTAGGCATTGTAGCATTGGCATAGCAAAAGAGCGAGCAAACTAGCATAGCAAAGATAGTAGTGATTTCGAGGGTATGATCATCTTGCCTGCAAAGCTGTCAGAGTTGACTGGATCCTCGAAAGCAAACTCAACGGGCTCCTCATTAGCGAACTCGTCTCCCGGCTCTACCCAAACAAGACAAACAAGCAACAAGGATACAATCAACCAGGTGCAAACTCAAACAATATGATGCAATGATGATATGCTATGTGGGATGCGATGCGGGATGCATAATGCAAGATATGACAGGAAATGCATGAACTTGGCATCAACATGGAAATCCAAGTGTGCCACTGGAAAGATGAGATGAAATCGCTTGAAAACGATATAAAGATCATCGGAATCGGAGTTACGGTTTGGAAATGGCAAGCGATTCAAATATGACACCGGTCTGCGATTTACAGCAAGTAGGCATCTAAATGCCATGAGATGAACATGCTACAGCACTCAAACATGGCATCAAAATACATGGAAGGGATGCATTCAAGATGCTTAACAAAAGTCTAGCACTGAGCTATGGCCAATTCATCCATTAACAGGTTCAAACAAGCATGGCAAAACCGCAAATGGTAAACAGATCTCAGACTTAGTGAAATTAACACTTGTCTGAAATTTCAGACCAAGTAGCTCTCTTCGGAGCAACAAAACAACATGCTACAGGACCTGAACATGACAAAGTAAGACATGGTATGGAGCTACTCAAATAGCTTAACAAAAGTCCCTTAGTGACCTTGAGCCAAAAGGGATCAGAAAATATACTAACAAGCCCATGAACATCGCAAAAACATAATCAGTTTTCAGACTTCGTGAAAACTGGCACATGCTGAAACATAACTCAAGTAGGCATGTTTACGAGCTCGATGCAGTCACCACGGTGCAAGTCATGGCAATACAAGTATACATCCATTAAGAAGGCACAATATGCAAGCTAGACATGGAAAGAACAATAGCATAGCATGCACGGATCAACTACAACATCACCGGCAAAATTGCAAACAAGTTGACAATCTGCCCAGATTCACAAAGTAGAAAAAGTAGAGCTTGATTGCTCAAGGTAGGGTGCTCCATAATTGCAAACAAAGGCATGGATGGATAGAGCACTACAATATTAACAAAACTCCTTTACTGATCATCCTGAAAAGAGGCACGGATCACTAGGAAACAACATGAACATAAGGCATCATGAGATAAACGATCCCAGGACTTAGTGAAATTACTAAGTCCCTGAAAACAGAATTACCGAGTGCCTCACTTTGCAAGCTTGCACTAGACACCACACTCATCACAAAAATACATGGGTTGCACCTCTGGAAAGATGACAAAACCCTTAACGAAACATATGTAGAGCATCAGGGCAAATCATGCACACAATAATCATGGCAAAAATGACAAATATCTAAGATGGAGTAGCAGATCTGACAATTAACTCAAGTAGCCCTCTTCTAACAGAATTTCGGGCATCAAGATGAACTCAAATGAAAATTATGCAGTGTAATGAAATGATGTACTCTCTGAGGCGAACATTTTGATATGCTATATGCATGAATCGGATCTACGGATGCAAAGTTACGTGGTCATGAACATGAGCACTTGGACTAGAAAATATCCGGGACTTAGTGAAAAAAATCAACCTCTAGGGTTTCACTGTTCACGGATCTGGATCTGGGCACCGAACACTGTTAATCGGAGGCGCGCCGTTCGAGGTTCGCCGGGGTCGGACGGAGGAGGGGAAGAAGGGGGCCGGCTCATGGCGAGGCGAGGCCGGGCGAGGCGGCGGGGTCGCCGGGCGAGGCGGCAGGGAGGCGGGCGAGGCGAGGCAAGGGCGGCGGCCGGCTTCGGGAGAGGTGGCGGCGCGCGGGCGCCCGGGAGATGGGCCTCAGGGGCCGGCTGCGGGCTCCCGGGCCACGGCGGCGGCTGGTGGCGGAGAAGGCCACGTGGCAGCATGGGAGTGGGCGCGGGCGGCGGAGCGAACGTTGTCCGGTCCGCTCCGGACACGTCCGTCGGTGGCGGGGTGGTTTTAGGGTTTCGGAGAGGGAGAGAGATCTGAATTTCGGGGGGGTCTATTTATAGGCATTGGAGGAGCTAGGAGAGTCCAAATGAGGTGCGGTTTTCGGCCACGCGATCGTGATTGAATGCTATAGATGATGGAGTAAAGTTAGGTGGGTTTTGGGACAAATTGGAGGGGTGTTGGGCTGCAACACACACGAGGCCTTTTTGGTCCCTCGGTTAACCGTTGGAGTATCAAACGAAGTCCAAATGATACGAAACTTGACAGGCGGTCTACCGGTAGTAAACGAAGGCCGCTCGGCAAGTCTCGGTCCAATCCGGAAATGTTTAATCCCCACACACGAAAGAAAGCTAGAAATGACCACCGGAGGAGAACAAAGCGCCGGAATGCAAAACGGACAACGGGGAAAATGCTCGAATGCATGAGATGAACACGTATGCAAATGCAATGCACATGATGACATGATATGAGATGCATGACAACAATAACAAAACACGGAGACAAAGACCCGAACCCGAGAGAATAAAATAACTTAACGCCGGAAACGGCAAGAGTTGGAGTACAAATTGGGAAAGTTATATCCGGGGTGTTACACCGGGGCATAGGAATAAACGTTGCAACGGTGGTCTCGACGTAACCTGATCGAAGCAAGGCCAAGGGGTTTCGCATCATAGATCGAAGCAGCGGTCGTACTCATCCTCCCGCGAGCAGAGACGAGGGCACCATGAAGACCTACGAGGAGCGGCAACAGCTAGGGCGTCGAGGAGGCCTAGCGCGGCGCCGTAGTCGGGAACGGGTGGAAAATGAGGTTCCCCGGTAGCAGGGACGTCATCTGGCGATCCCTGGCCCGGCGGCTCGATGCAGGGCGCGGCAGGAGGCTAGAAGGCACGGCGGTGGCCTCCTGCAAGGTCACCTGGATGGCGATGCGCGGGGCTTGACATCAGCTTGAGCGAGCGCTGGGGCCGCCAGAGTTGTCCCCTCTAGTGGTGGCGCGGGGAGGCACGGCGCTCGAGGTTGCCGACATTCGGCAGGGACCGTAGCGAAGGAGCCGAACGGAGGGAGCCTCTGGTGTCTGGCAGGGTCGCGGTAGTGGCCTCGGGCGAGGGGGGTTCTCCCGGTGGAGGCGGCGAAGGAAACGGACGCAGGGAGCTCCTTTTCCTGGCAGCAACATGTGGCGGCAGCACGGGGACGAGGGGGGAGAGCGAGGAGATGGGAGGATCGAGGGCGCAGCCCTATGCGTGTGGAACTCTCCCTCCTTCTCTGATTGGAGGGCGGCGCAGGAGGAGGACGAAGGCTCCTGCGTGCGAGAGGAAGGGTCGATGGGGAGAGATGGGATCAGGCTCGGTCCTCCCTGGCGGCGCAAGGGGAAAGCGAGAGGGAGAGCTGGGATCGGGTAGGGTTAGAGTAGTAAGGTGGGCCGGAGTTGGATGGGCCTATAGGCCGGCTGGGTTGAGTCTCTCTCTCTCTCTCTCACTCTAAAGAACAAAAGAGAGAAAAAGAAAAAAAACAGAGATAATGAAGAAAAAGAAAGAGATGTTAGGGGGAAAAGTTGGACATGTGGATAATTTTTATAGACTAGTAAAAATGTGCACGGTCCACAGAAATTAGGGGAGACATG
This sequence comes from Triticum aestivum, assembly GCF_018294505.1. Lineage (NCBI taxonomy): Eukaryota > Viridiplantae > Streptophyta > Magnoliopsida > Poales > Poaceae > Triticum > Triticum aestivum. Next base: position 487,150,762 of record NC_057806.1, read on the forward strand.
ATTGAAAGATGTCATTCAAACTCATTTGAATTTAAATCAAATGGGTTTGAACTAGGGCTTGGTTATAGAAGTGTCCAAAAATGTTGAGGTTTTAGGAGGAGCCTCGATAAAAGAGATGAGAGATATTGGCAAGGTTTGAAGGTCAAACTCGAAGAGGAATATACATGGGAATTATTTTGCACGTGTGTTACGATGATTACAAATTAATGGAATATTTATAATATCTCCCTAAATATGAGGAGGATAAAGTTATAAAGATAAGTCACTCTTCCCTCGATTTAAATGGATCGAAGATCCACACAAATTATTTAGTTGAGATGCAAAAGATTTATGACATGATGACATGATGCAATGCACATGATGCAAAGATGGATGCAACAGACAAAACAAATCACCCGACGAAACTCGGAAAACGTGGAAGGCATGTGAAGCTCCGGTCTTGGGGCGTTACAACACTCCACCACTACGAGAGGATCTCGTCCCGAGATCTAGGATGGCACCGGAGGGGAAAACGGAAGAGGAATAGAAGAGGTAAAACTAAGTTGCTTCTTTGACCAATGAGTGAAATCAAAGAACCTTGCGAGGTTGAACAAATTGGAAGAAAGAATGCAACGGAGAAGAACGAAGTTGAAAACACTCCATTAGGAAAGAGGAATAAGGAAGAACAAATTCGGGCAGCACTCCGGTTGAAAAGTGAAGAACAACCTGATAAGATGAAAAGAAATTGAAGGGATGACACAACACTCCGATTGAATGGATTAGCACAAAAAGAAACACGATCCTCAACATTCGAGATGATGAGAGGAGAGAGCAATAACATAATGCCTCCGGAACGAAAGAATAGAAGATAAATGGATAAGAAAATGCCATCTTCTGCCACAAATGAGCTTTAAGAGGCATCCTTAGGAGAAGGGTCGAACGGAGTTGTTGGAAAACCAACAACGAAAAGAGTAAGCTTGTAGTGGGCTTATGGAGAACATCTCAAAATTAAGGTGTGAAATCCCGCCACTAACGAAAAACAATAGATTGGATTTATATCAACAAGGAGACGAGAAGCTTATTTCACCAGGAGGATAAATGAAGAGCTTGGGTTCTTTATGAGCACCAAAAATAGCAACAATCCTTAGGGAAGGCTTTAGGTGAAATATAACCCAAGATAACTCCAATGAAGAGATTGATTGGTTCAGAAGAAGTCTTGAGAGAAGAGAAAAATGATGGATTTAGATATGTCACTCTTGAAAAACATGTGAAACATGAAACACGAAGGGAAAATTATCAACAATGACATAACACCTCCTCAAAAGATGAGATATGAAAGAATTGCACTTCGGAATGCAAGATGAAGAATGCTTGAGCTCCTCTTGGCGAACATTTCGAGAACAAATTAAATTCTTGATGAACCACCATGTAGAGCCTTCATGAAGAACTCTGGTAACAAAATGATTGATCAATCGAAAGGAAAGAGAAGTTGAGAACACAAGGTGAAGCCTTGTAATGATTTAGATGGATCTTCGTGGTGATAATGCGGAAAACTTGGCACTCCGGAAAAGAAAAGATGAAGCATCTTGGACCGAGAATATGATATGGTGAACAACTCCGGGAAGAAGAAACTAGATGACTTGGATGAAACAATAATAAGAATTACGTTATGCGTATCCTTCACCAATTTAGATTGATGACAAGCATGGATTTGGCATACTACTTATTCTCGTAGACATGATTAAGATAGATATTGCGCAAACTTGGGAAGGTCTTCAACGATCCACCGGAAGGATTGAAACAACGAATGAATTGATACAATAACAACGGAAGAGAATTTTTGAACGAACCACCGTAAAAAATTGAAAATGAACGAAGATACCTAAGAGAATTTAGATACTAGAGAATGAAGAGATCCCGAACATTAAAGAATACTTGAATGAAGCGCCGGTAAGATTTAAGAAAGACAGCTGAAAGCTGAGAATGAATAATTCTTCTGAAAGGATGGGCTCCGGACGAAAGAAATTAAAACAACTCATGAAATGCTCCGGATGGATGAAAAGAATTCTCACAATCAAAACAATTATGAGAGGATGGCAGAAAGCTAGAACCATGAATCTTGAAGAGAATGGAGCAAGATATGGAGGAAAAATTCTTGTTCGGTCTGCAAATGCAGAGAATGACGACGAGAAACACCACCATGAATAGTTGAGACATTTCTGCATAATGAAGAATATAAAGGTTGAATCAACACTGAAAAGAATTTTAAAGATCTTGGAGAAGCCATTTGACTGATGATAACTCATTCTTACGTCAAACATTTGAAGATTTGAGAATAACTCCGGGAGAATAAGAAGAGTCAGGTAAGATCCTGGGAAAAGACCTATGGGTTAGGGCTCACTCAAAAGATACACCGTTTGAACGATTTAAAGGAAGATTGCGCCGGTAGAATTAAATGGCTTGAATAAGATAACAACCTCGAAATAGCTTGAACAGATTGAATGTGATAACATCTTCTGAGATATCTTCAGCACTCCGGAACAAATGAGTAACGAGAAGTGAATGATAAGGGGTGCACCGGTATGATAAAACCTTTGAAACAAGGCTTGAATTGACATGCACTGAAAATGAAAGAGAGCGAAGAATGATTAACTTGTAGAGCATCTTCATGAGAACCATCGGGTAAGAATATTGAAGGAAAAGAATGGAGAGACTTCGCATCAATAAGATGGATACTTGATTAAGAAATCTTAGTCCTTAAAGAAAAAGGGTGGGAGGGCGAGAAAACAAAGGCTACTTGGGATGAATGAAACAAACACCGTTGCAAAGAACTGATAATTGATCTTGCTGATGTTGAAATGATCAGATCCACTTGAAGAGAAACACGCCGGTTGAAAAGGATTGACATGACAATCTCGATTATCATAAAGGATTAGTATTCCCATAGAAATATGAGAATACCGCTTAGGAAAGGTATGGAATCAACACTTGACTTCGAAGCAACTCGAATACCACAATCAAAATAAAACAAGGATTGGCTTCCAAAATAAGCCGAAACAAACATATGATAGAGATTTCGTCCGAAGTTTTCGTGGTGGGGCCCACACGGGCTCGATCGTATAGCGCCATCATGTACAAGGCAGTGCACATGACATACGAAGCGTCCCCGAGTTAGCATAGCCAAGGACTCTTTAAGACACAACGAGACCACTGTAAAACCAACCGTGGATGGGCGGACCACTAGACGTCGAACCCCAATTTCATATCATACATCTGTCGGAAAGATATCCTAGGAGCTACTTTAATTCCCACTTATAAACTCCTGAAACTTTCTGGTTATGCAATCAGGTGTTGGGGATATAGGGGAAGCATAATATCTCACCAAAAACTAGCAAATCGTACATCCAGCTGTATCCATTCTTCAACACATAACCAAGAAACCTTCAGAAATCATTTGCCTCAACCTTCGAAAAGCATCCATTATACGAGTTATGGCAATACTCCCGAACTCCCGCCCCAGTACTGGGTGGCGTCAAGGTTATCTCACCAACAACTGCATAAAAGAGATTTTTGATGTCGGCAACTCAGGTATTCCAGAACTGCAACAATAAAATTGTGACGACAACACCTCGGAGCTCAACTCCCCGGGACACTGCCACAACCCCTAAATGTCAAGAGGCACCAAGAACAATGTTCTCGTCACAAAACCATCAGAACGATTCCAAGATACCCGCGTGATCCTAAATTTTTTTTAGTGAAATTGAGAAGAGAAGAGTCAAAACTCTACGTCAGGAAGCCTCACCAGAGCAACGAAGGGACTGGGAAGTAAAACGAATCCTACTCTCTGATATATATAATCCTAAAAGACTCAAAACATTTTTCTAGACTCAACAATGCCAGCGATTCGATCAAGCAGGGGGCTCCTAAGTCGGGGAAGGCTCTGATTACCAACTTGTAATGCCCACGATGCGGCTATATCTCCCACGTGTCGAAGCACGACTTAGAGGCATAACCGCATTGTAAGCAATGTCGCAATAGGGGTAATCTTTACACACCCCATGTACTGAATAAGGAAAGAGATACATGGTTGACTTACAATCGCCACTTCACACAATACATGAAAATAGCATTACAACATCCAGATACAATCAAGGTCCGACTACGGAACCAAAATAAAGAAGACCACCCCTAATGCTACAGATCCCCGATCACCCCAATTGGGCTCCACTACTGATCAACTGGAAACGGAACAACATAAAGAACAAAGGTCTTCATCGAGCTCCTCCTTGAGCTTGATTGCATCACCTGCACGATATCATCGGCACCTGCAAGCTAGTTTTGAAGTAATCTGTGAGTCACGGGGACTCAGCAATCTCACACCCTCGCGATCAAGACTATTTAAGCTTATGGGTAGGAAAAGGGGTAGTGAGGTGGAGCTGCAACAAGCACTAGCATACGCAAAAGAGAGCGAGAAGAGGAGGCAAAGCATGGTCGAGAAGCTACGAAGATCAAGAAGTGATCCTAGACTACTTACGTCCAAGCATAACACGAGACCGTGTTCTCCTCCCGGACTCCACCGAAAAGAGACCATCACGGCTACACACGCAGTTGATGTATTTTAGTTAAGTCAAGTGTCAAGTTATCTACAATCGGACATTAACAAATTCCCATCTGCCCATAACCGCGGGCACGGCTTTCGAAAGTTCGAAACCCTGCAGGGGTGTCCCAACTTAGCCCATCACAAGCTCTCACGGTCAATGAAGGATATTCCTTCTAGCGGGAAGACCCGATCAGTCTCGGAATCCTAGTTACAAGACATTTCTACAATGGTAAAACAAGTCCAGCAAAGCCGCCCGATGTGCCGACAAATCCTGATAGGAGTTGCACATATCTCGTTCTCAGGGCACACCAGATGAACACTACGTACAACTAAAACCAACCCTCAAGTTTCCCCGAGGTGGCGCTGCAAGTGGCTCTGTTTTGGACCAACACTCAGCACTGGCCCAGGGGTTTAAAATAAAGATGGCCCTTGAGTCTGCAGAACCCAAGGGAAAAGGCTTAGGTGGCAAATGGTAAAACCAAGGTCGGCCCTCGCCGGGGAAGTTTTATTCAAGCGGAACTGTCAAGGGGTTCCCATTATCACCCAACCGCGTAAGGAACACAAAATCAAGGAACATAACACTGGTATGACGGAAACTAGGGCGGCAAGAGTGGAACAAAACACCGGGCATAAGGCTGAGCCTTCCACCCTTTACCAAGTATATAGATGAATTAATTCAATAAGAGATATTGTGATATCCCAACAATAACCATGTTCCAACATGGAACAAACTTCATCTTCATCCTCAGCTGCAACTAGCAACGCTATAAGAGGGGCTGAGCAAAGCGGTAACATAGCCAAACAACGGTTTGCTAGGACAAGGTGGGTTAGAGGCTTGACATGCCAATATGGGAGGCATGATAAAGCATGTGGTAGGTATCATAGCATAGGCATAGCAATAGAGCGAGCATCTATCAAGCAAAGATAGAAGTGATTTCGAGGGTATGGTCATCTTGCCTGAGATCCCGCAAGGAAGAAGAACGAGTCCATGAAGAAGACAGACGGACGTAGTCGAATGGATCCTCACAACTCCGGAACGAAACTGAAGCTAACGCGAGAAGCAACCCGGATAGAAGCAAACAACATAGTAAACAACCATCACATAAACATGGCATGATGCGCAAACAAGTATGATGCATGTTCGGTTTAAATATGCATGGCATGGCAAAGGGCACAAACAAAACTACAAGTTAAGTGGAGCTCAATATGCAACGAGTTGCATATTGACGGAATACCACATCAATCATTTAGTTCTCTCTTGTTTATGTACTCAACACTATTAAATGTTGGTTAACATGGCAAGAGGTGGAGCATAACAAAACTATACTATCTAAACAATTTAAATGGGGCCGGATATAATAAACAACAAATCTGGTAAATCCCCATATGCAATTATCAATTTAAAGCAAACAACAATTTTAAACATTTTAATTGTTGTTATCATGATGCGGATGACATGTGCAAGTTTATGCAATTTTTATTAAAAGTTGACAAGAGCATTATGAAGAATTTGTCATCGTGGCGGAAACGAAAAGGGGTGCCACGGCAACGATAACGAAACGGTGCCACAGCAACATTCCGGTTCCGGTACTTGATTGAGATACCGATGCAAAGGGGAAGTGTGCGGATGCGTGCAAAATATGGTGGGGCGCTCCCGGATCCCGGGTGTCCCATGAATCGACGACGGTGTCAAATGAGGGAACAGCTACCGTTCACGGGTGGATTACAACTGTTGGAAATATGCCCTAGAGGCAATAATAAAAGCATTATTATTATATTTCCTTATTCATGATAATTGTCTTTATTCATGTTGTAATTGTGTTATCCGGAAATCGTAATACATGTGTGAATAACAGACACCAACATGTCCCTTGAAAGCCTCTAGTTGACTAGCTCGTTGATCAACAGATAGTCATGGTTTCCTGACTATGGACATTGGATGTCATTGATAACGAGATCACATCATTCGGAGAATGATGTGATGGACAAGACCCAATCCTAAACATAGCACAAGATCGTATAGTTCGTTTGCTAGAGTTTTTCCAATGTCAAGTATCTTTTCCTTAGACCATGAGATCGTGTAACTCCCGGATACCGTAGGAGTGCTTTGGGTATACCAAACGTCACAACGTAACTGGGTGACTATAAAGGTAGACTACGGGTATCTCCGAAAGTGTCTGTTGGGTTGACATGGATCAAGACTGGGATTTGTCACTCCGTATGACGGAGAGGTATCACTGGGCCCACTCGGTAATGCATCATCATAATGAGCTCAAAGTGACCAAGTGTCTGGTCACGGGATCATGCATTACGGTACGAGTAAAGTGACTTGCCGGTAACGAGATTGAACGAGGTATTGGGATACCGACGATCGAATCTCGGGCAAGTAACATATCGATTGACAAAGGGAATTGCATACGGGGTTGATTGAATCCTCGACATCGTGGTTCATCCGATGAGATCATCGTGGAGCATGTGGGAGCCAACATGGGTATCCAGATCCCGCTGTTGGTTATTGACCGGAGAGTCGTCTCGGTCATGTCTGCTTGTCTCCCGAACCCGTAGGGTCTACACACTTAAGGTTCGGTGACGCTAGGGTTGTGAAGATATGTATATGCAGTAACCCGAATGTTGTTCGGAGTCCCGGATGAGATCCCGGACGTCACGAGGAGTTCCGGAATGGTCCGGAGGTAAAGAATTATATATAGGAAGTGCTGTTTCGGCCATCGGGACAAGTTTCGGGGTCACCGGTATTGTACCGGGACCACCGGAAGGGTCCCGGGGGTCCACCGGGTGGGGCCACCTATCCCGGGGGGCCCCATGGGCTGAAGTGGGAGGGAACCCAGCCCAAAGTGGGCTGGGGCGCCACTCCCCTAGGGCCCATGCGGCTAGGGTTGAGGGGAAACCCTAAAGGGGGCGCCCCCTTGCTTGGGGGGCAAGCCCCCCACCCTTGGCCGCCGCCCCCCTAGGAGATTCCATCTCCTAGGGCCGGCGCCCCCCCTAGCACCCCTATATATAGTGGGGGAGAGGAGGGACTTCATACACCAGCCCCTGGCGCCTCCCTCTCTCCCGTTACGTCTCTCTCTCGTAGTATAGGCGAAGCCCTGCTACTGTGACGCCCTGCATCCACCACCACGCCGTCGTGCTGCTGGATCTTCATCAACCTCTCCTTCCCCTTGCTGGATCAAGAAGGAGGAGACGTCTCCCGTCCCGTACGTGTGTTGAACGCGGAGGTGCCGTCCGTTCGGCGCTTGGTCATCGGTGATTTGGATCACGTCGTGTTCGACTACATCATCACCATTCTTTTAACGCTTCCGCACGCGATCTACAAAGGTATGTAGATGCATCCGATGACTCGTTGCTAGATGAACTCCTAGATGGATCTTGGTGAAACGAGTAGGAAAATTTTTGTTTTCTGCAACGTTCCCCAACAGTGGCATCATGAGCTAGGTCTATGCGTAGTTCTTCTTGCGCGAGTAGAACACAATTTGTTGTGGGCGTAGATTTGTCAACTTTCTTGCCGCTACTAGTCTTTTCTTGCTTCAGCGGTATTGTGGGATGAAGCGGCCCGGACCAACCTTACACGTACGCTTACGTGAGACCGGTTCCACCGACTAACATGCACTAGTTGCATAAGGTGGCTGGCGGGTGTCTGTCTCTCCCACTTTAGTTGGAGCGGATTCGATGAACAGGGTCCTTATGAAGGGTAAATAGAAGTTGACAAATCACGTTGTGGCTTTAACGTAGGTAAGAAGACGTTCTTGCTAGAACCCTAATTCAGCCACGTAAAACTTGCAACAACAATTAGAGGACGTCTAACTTGTTTTTGCAGCAAGTGGTTTGTGATATGATATGGCCAAAGTTGTGATGAATGATGAATGATCTATATGTGATGTATGAGATGTTCATGCTATTGTAATAGGAATCACGACTTGCATGTCGATGAGTATGACAACCGGCAGGAGCCATAGGAGTTGTCTTTATTTTTTATATGACCTGCGTGTCATTGAGAAACGCCATGTAAATTACTTTACTTTATTGCTAAACGCGTTAGCCATAGTAGTAGAAGTAATAGTTGGCGAGCAACTTCATGGAGACACGATGATGGAGATCATGATGATGGAGATCATGGTGTCAAGCCGGTGACAAGATGATCATGGAGCCCCAAGATGGAGATCAAAGGAGCTATGTGATATTGGCCATATCATGTCACGTTTATTATTTGATTGCATGTGATGTTTATCATGTTTTGCATCTTGTTTACTTAGAACGACGGTAGTAAATAAGATGATCCCTCATATAATTTCAAGAAGTGTTCCCCCTAACTGTGCACCGTTGCGACAGTTCGCTGTTTCAAAACACCACGTGATGATCGGGTGTTTTATTCAGACGTTCACATACAACGGGTGTAAGACAGATTTACACATGCAAACACTTAGGTTGACTTGACGAGCCTAGCATGTACAGACATGGCCTCGGAACACAGAAGACCGAAAGGTCGAGCATGAGTCGTATAGAAGATACGATCAACATGAAGATGTTCACCGACGTTGACTAGTCCGTCTCACGTGATGATCGGACACGGCCTAGTTAACTCGGATCATGTAATACTTAGATGACTAGAGGGATGTCTAATCTAAGTGGGAGTTCATTAATAATTTGATTAGATGAACTTAATTATCATGAACTTAGTCTAAAATATTTTACAATATGTCTTGTAGATCAAATGGCCCACGTAGTCCTCAACTTCAACGCGTTCCTAGAGAAAACCAAGCTGAAAGACGATGGCAGCAACTATACGGACTGGGTCCGGAACCTGAGGATCATCCTCATAGCTGCCAAGAAAGATTATGTCCTACAAGCACCGCTAGGTGAAGCTCCCGTCCCACAGAACCAAGACGTTATGAACGCTTGGCAGACACGTGTTGACGACTACTCCCTCGTTCAGTGCGGCATGCTTTACAGCTTAGAGCCGGGGCTCCAAAAGCGTTTTGAGAGACATGGAGCATATGAGATGTTCGAAGAGCTGAAAATGGTTTTTCAAGCTCATGCCCGGATCGAGAGATATGAAGTCTCCGATAAGTTCTTCAGCTGTAAGATGGAGGAAAATAGTTCTGTCAGTGAGCACATACTCACTATGTCTGGGTTACATAACCGCTTGTCTCAGCTGGGAGTTAATCTCCCGGATGATGCGGTCATTGACAGAATCCTCCAGTCGCTTCCACCAAGCTACAAGAGCTTTGTGATGAACTTCAACATGCAGGGGATGCAAAAGACCATTCCTGAGTTGTTCTCAATGCTGAAATCAGCGGAGGTAGAAGTCAAGAAGGAACATCAAGTGTTGATGGTCAATAAAACCACTAAGTTCAAGAAAGGCAAGGGTAAAAAGAACTTCAAGAAGGACGGCAAGGAGGTTGCCGCGCCCGGCAAGCAAGCTGCCGGGAAGAAGCCAAAGAATGGACCCAAGCCCGAGACTGAGTGCTTTTATTGCAAGGGAAGCGGTCACTGGAAGCGGAACTGCCCTAAATACTTAGCAGACAAGAAGGCCGGCAAAACAAAAGGTATATGTGATATACATGTAATTGATGTGTACCTTACTAGTGTCCGTAGTAGCTCCTGGGTATTTGATACCGGTGCAGTTGCTCACATTTGTAACTCAAAGCAGGGGTTGCGGAATAAGCGGAAACTGGCAAAGGATGAGGTGACGATGCGCGTCGGGAATGGTTCCAAGGTCAATGTGATCGCCGTCGGCATGCTGCCTCTATATTTACCTTCGGGATTAGTTTTAAACCTTAATAATTGTTATTTAGTGCCAGCTTTGAGCATGAACATTGTATCGGGATCTCGTTTAATTCGAGATGGCTACTCATTTAAATCCGAGAATAATGGTTGTTCTATTTATATGAGAGATATGTTTTATGGTCATGCTCCTATGGTGAATGGTTTATTCTTTATGAATCTCGAACGTAATGCTACACATGTTCATAATGTGAGTACCAAAAGATGTAAAGTTGATAATGATAGTCCCACATACTTGTGGCACTGCCGCCTTGGTCACATAGGTGTCAAACGCATGAAGAAGCTCCATGCAGATGGACTTTTAGAGTCTCTTGATTATGAATCATTTGACACGTGCGAACCATGCCTCATGGGTAAGATGACCAAGACTCCGTTCTCAGGAACAATGGAGCGAGCAACCAACTTATTGGAAATCATACATACTGATGTGTGCGGTCCAATGAGTGTTGAGGCTCGCGGTGGCTATCGTTATGTTCTCACCCTCACTGATGATTTGAGTAGATATGGGTATATCTACTTAATGAAACACAAGTCTGAAACCTTTGAAAAGTTCAAGGAATTTCAGAGTGAGGTTGAGAATCAACGTGACAGGAAAATCAAGTTTCTACGATCAGATCGTGGAGGAGAATACTTGAGTCACGAATTTGGCACACACTTAAGAAAATGTGGAATAGTTTCACAACTCACGCCGCCTGGAACACCTCAGCGTAACGGTGTGTCCGAACGTCGCAATCGCACTCTATTAGATATGGTGCGATCTATGATGTCTCTTACCGATTTACCGCTATCTTTTTGGGGCTATGCTTTAGAGACTGCCGCATTCACTTTAAATAGGGCTCCGTCGAAATCCGTTGAGACGACACCGTATGAATTATGGTTTGGGAAGAAACCTAAGCTGTCGTTTCTAAAAGTTTGGGGATGCGATGCTTATGTCAAGAAACTTCAACCTGAAAAGCTCGAACCCAAGTCGGAAAAATGCGTCTTCATAGGATACCCAAAAGAAACTATTGGGTATACCTTCTACCTCAGATCCGAAGGCAAGATCTTTGTTGCCAAGAATGGGTCCTTTCTACAGAAAGAGTTTCTCTCGAAAGAAGTAAGTGGGAGGAAAGTAGAGCTTGATGAAGTATTACCTCTTGAACCGGAAAATGGCGCAACTCAAGAAAATGTTCCTGAGGTGCCTGCACCGACTAGAGAGGAAGTTAATGATAATGATCAAGATACTTCTGATCAAGCTCCTACTGAAATTCGAAGGTCCACAAGGACACGTTCCGCACCAGAGTGGTACGGCAACCCTGTCTTGGAAATCATGTTGTTAGACAACGGTGAACCTTCGAACTATGAAGAAGCGATGGCGGGCCCGGATTCCGACAAATGGCTAGAAGCCATGAAATCCGAGATAGGATCCATGTATGAAAACGAAGTATGGACTTTGACTGACTTGCCCGTTGAACGGCGAGCCATAGAAAATAAATGGATCTTTAAGAAGAAGACAGACGCGGATGGTAATGTGACCATCTATAAAGCTCGACTTGTCGCTAAGGGTTATCGACAAGTTCAAGGGGTTGACTACGATGAGACTTTCTCACCGGTAGCGAAGCTAAAGTCCGTCCGAATCATGTTAGCAATTGCCGCATTCTACGATTATGAGATATGGCAAATGGACGTCAAAACGGCATTCCTTAATGGTTTCCTTAAGGAAGAATTGTATATGATGCAGCCGGAAGGTTTTGTCGATCCTAAGAATGCTGACAAGGTGTGCAAGCTCCAACGCTCGATTTATGGGCTGGTGCAAGCATCTCGGAGTTGGAACATTCGCTTTGATGAGATGATCAATGCGTTTGGGTTTACGCAGACTTATGGAGAAGCCTGCGTTTACAAGAAAGTGAGTGGGAGCTCTGTAGCATTTCTCATACTATATGTAGATGACATACTTTTGATGGGAAATGATATAGAACTCTTGGACAGCATCAAGGCCTACTTGAATAAGAGTTTTTCAATGAAGGACCTTGGAGAAGCTGCTTATATATTAGGCATCAAAATCTATAGAGATAGATCGAGACGCCTCATAGGTCTTTCACAAAGCACATACCTTGATAAGATATTGAAGAAGTTCAATATGGATCAATCTAAGAAGGGGTTCTTGCCTGTGTTACAAGGTATGAAATTGAGCTCAGCTCAATGTCCGACCACGGCAGAAGATATAGAAGAGATGAGCGTCATCCCCTATGCATCAGCCATAGGTTCTATTATGTATGCCATGCTGTGTACCAGACCTGATGTAAACCTTGCCGTAAGTTTGGTAGGAAGGTACCAAAGTAATCCCGGCAAGGAACACTGGACAGCGGTCAAGAATATCCTGAAGTACCTGAAAAGGACTAAGGAAATGTTTCTCGTTTATGGAGGTGACGAAGAGCTCGTCGTAAAGGGTTACGTCGACGCTAGCTTCGACACAGATCTGGATGACTCTAAGTCACAAACCGGATACGTGTATATTTTGAATGGTGGGGCAGTAAGCTGGTGCAGTTGCAAGCAAAGCGTCGTGGCGGGATCTACATGTGAAGCGGAGTACATGGCAGCCTCGGAGGCAGCACATGAAGCAATATGGGTGAAGGAGTTCATCACCGACCTAGGAGTCATACCCAATGCGTCGGGGCCAATCAAACTCTTCTGTGACAACACTGGAGCTATTGCACTTGCCAAGGAGCCCAGGTTTCACAAGAAGACAAGGCACATCAAGCGTCGCTTCAACTCCATTCGTGAAAATGTTCAAGATGGAGACATAGATATTTGTAAAGTACATACGGACCTGAATGTAGCAGATCCGTTGACTAAACCTCTCCCTAGAGCAAAACATGATCAACACCAGAATTCCATGGGTGTTCGATTCATCACAATGTAACTAGATTATTGACTCTAGTGCAAGTGGGAGACTGTTGGAAATATGCCCTAGAGGCAATAATAAAAGCATTATTATTATATTTCCTTGTTCATGATAATTGTCTTTATTCATGCTATAATTGTGTTATCCGGAAATCGTAATACATGTGTGAATAACAGACACCAACATGTCCCTAGTAAGCCTCTAGTTGACTAGCTCGTTGATCAACAGATAGTCATGGTTTCCTGACTATGGACATTGGATGTCATTGATAACGAGATCACATCATTAGGAGAATGATGTGATGGACAAGACCCAATCCTAAACATAGCACAAGATCGTATAGTTCGTTTGCTAGAGTTTTCCAATGTCAAGTATCTTTTCCTTAGACCATGAGATCGTGTAACTCCCGGATACCGTAGGAGTGCTTTGGGTATACCAAACGTCACAACGTAACTGGGTGACTATAAAGGTAGACTACGGGTATCTCCGAAAGTGTCTGTTGGGTTGACATGGATCAAGACTGGGATTTGTCACTCCGTATGACGGAGAGGTATCACTGGGCCCACTCGGTAATGCATCATCATAATGAGCTCAAAGTGACCAAGTGTCTGGTCACGGGATCATGCATTACGGTACGAGTAAAGTGACTTGCCGGTAACGAGATTGAACGAGGTATTGGGATACCGACGATCGAATCTCGGGCAAGTAACATATCGATTGACAAAGGGAGTTGCATACGGGGTTGATTGAATCCTCGACATCATGGTTCATCCGATGAGATCATCGTGGAGCATGTGGGAGCCAACATGGGTATCCAGATCCCGCTGTTGGTTATTGACCGAAGAGTCGTCTCGGTCATGTCTGCTTGTCTCCCGAACCCGTAGGGTCTACACACTTAAGGTTCGGTGACGCTAGGGTTGTGAAGATATGTATATGCAGTAACCCGAATGTTGTTCGGAGTCCCGGATGAGATCCCGGACGTCACGAGGAGTTCCGGAATGGTCCGGAGGTAGGAAGTGCTGTTTCGGCCATCGGGACAAGTTCCGGGGTCACCGGTATTGTACCGGGACCACCGGAAGGGTCCCGGGGGTCCACCGGGTGGGGCCACCTATCCCGGGGGGCCCCATGGGCTGAAGAAGGAGGGAACCCAGCCCAAAGTGGGCTGGGGCGCCACTCCCCTAGGGCCCATGCGGCTAGGGTTGAGGGGAAACCCTAAAGGGGGCGCCCCCTTGCTTGGGGGGCAAGCCCCCCACCCTTGGCCGCCCCCCCCCCCCCTAGGAGATTCCATCTCCTAGGGCCGGCGCCCCCCCCTAGCACCCCTATATATAGTGGGGGAGAGGAGGGACTTCATACACCAGCCCCTGGCGCCTCCCTCTCTCCCCGTTACGTCTCTCTCTCGTAGTATAGGCGAAGCCCTGCTACTGTGACGCCCTGCATCCACCACCACGCCGTCGTGCTGCTGGATCTTCATCAACCTCTCCTTTCCCCTTGCTGGATCAAGGAGGAGACGTCTCCCGTCCCGTACGTGTGTTGAACGCGGAGCTGCCGTCCGTTCGGCGCTTGGTCATCGGTGATTTGGATCACGTCGTGTTCGACTACATCATCACCGTTCTTTTAACGCTTCCGCACGCGATCTACAAAGGTATGTAGATGCATCCGATGACTCATTGCTAGATGAACTCCTAGATGGATCTTGGTGAAACGAGTAGGAAAATTTTTGTTTTCTGCAACGTTCCCCAACAACAACAACCAACATGCATCTCATACAACTCATGCATACAGTCCAAGAGTGGTCATCTCGGGGTTATACCTTCGAAGCATGCCTTTTCGGAACGGATCAAGTTCGTAGCGGAAGTAGGCGTTCTCGCGACGGTAGTGGAAGTAGTGGTACATGTTCATTTCGGATAGGAATTTGATGAATCCACGGTCGACGGTAGTTGTACACATGACGTTGGGGTACTTGTCGGTCCGGGTCTGGACGGTCTCGTTTTTGCGACGGTAGTGGAACTTGACGGATCCGAGCTCTTCGAGGGTCGTCGTGATACTCGTTCACGTTGTAGTCATACATGTTCAAGAAGAAACTTATGAAGTGTCGTGGAACTTGGCAACATGCCCGTCGACGGTAGCTGTTCTCGTGACCTCGTGGTACTTGGCGATATCCGTGCGTAGAGGTACTTGGCAGTCTTGTGTAGACGAACTTGAGGTACTCCGGGGCATAGGAATCAACGTTGCAATGGTGGTCTCGACATAACCAGATCGAAGCAACGCCAAGGGGTTTCGCGCATCGCAGATCGAAGCAGCGGTCATACTCATCCTCCTGCGAGCAGAGACAAGGGCACCATGAAGACCTATGAGGAGCAACAATAGCAAGGGCGTCGAGGAGGCCTAGAGCGGCGCCGGAGTCGGGAACGGGTGGAAAATGAGGTTCCCCGGTAGCAGGGACATCATATGGCGATCCCTGGCCCGGCGGCTCAATGCAGGGCGCGGGAGGAGGCTAGAAGGCACGGCGGCGGCCTCCTGCAAGGTCACCTGGATGGCGATGCGCGGGGCTTGACATCAGCTTGGCGCGAGCGCTGGGGCCGCCGGAGTTGTCCCCTCCAATGGTGGCGCGGGGAGGCACGGCGCTCGAGGTCGCCAACGTTCGGCAGGGACCGTAGCGAAGGAGCCGAACGGAGGGAGCCTCTGGCGTCCGGCAGGGTCGCGGTAGTGGCCTCCGACGAGGGGGGTTCTCCCGGTGGAGGCGGTGAAGGAAATGGATGCAGGGAGCTCCTCTCCCTGGCAGCAACATGTGGCGGCAGCATGGGAACGAGGGGGGTCAGCGAGGAGATGGGAGGATCGAGGGTGCTGCCCTATGCGTGTGGAACTCTCCCTCCTTCTCTGATTGCAGGGCGGCGTAGGAGGAGGACGAAGGCTCCTGCGTGCGAGGGGAAGGGTCGATGGGGAGAGATGGGATCGGGATCGGTCCTCCCTGGCGGCGCAAGGGGAAAGCGAGAGGGAGAGCTGGGGATCGGGTAGGGTTAGAGCAGTAAGGTGGGCCGGAGTTGGATGGGCCTATAGGCCGGCTGGGCTGACTCTCTATCTCTCTCGCTCTAAAGAACAAAAGAGAGAAAAAGAAAAAAAAACAGAGATAAGAAAGAAAAAGAAAGAGATGTTAGGGGAAAAAGTTGGACATGTGGATAATTTTTACTAACTCGTAAAAATGTGCACGGTCCACGAAAATTAGGGGAGACATGATTGAAAGATGTCATTCAGACTCATTTGAATTTAAATCAAATGGGTTTGAACTAGGGCTTGGTTATAGAAGTGTCCAAAAATGTTGAGGTTTTAGGAGGAGCCTCGATAAAAGAGATGAGAGATATTGGCAAGGTTTGAAGGTCAAACTCGAAGAGGAATAGACATGGGAATTATTTTGCATGTGTGTTACGATGATTCCAAATTAATGGAATATTTATAATAGCTCCCTAAATATTAGGAGGATAAAGTTATAAAGAGAAGTCACTCTTCCCTTGATTTAAATGGATCGAAGATCCACACAAATTATTTAGTTGAGATGCAAAAGATTTATGACATGATGACATGATGCAATGCACATGATGCAAAGATGGATGCAACAGACAAAACAAATCACCCGACGAAACTCGGAAAACGTGGAAGGCATGTGAAGCTCCGGTCTTGGGGCGTTACAAATATGTGGGAACCAATATGAGCATCCAGGTTCTGCTATTGGTTATTGACTAGAGAAGAGTCTCGGTCATGTCTACATAGTTCTCGAACCCATAGGGTCCGTACGCTTAACGTTTCAATGACAATTTTGTATTATATTAGTTATGTGATTTGGTGACCAAAAGTTGTTCGGAGTCCCAGATGAGATCACGGGCATGATGAGGAGTCTCGAAGTGGTCGAGGGGTAAAGATTCATATATAGGATAATAGTATTTGGACACCGGAAGTGTTTTGAGGCATACCGGGTACATATCGGAGTACCGGGGGGTTACCGGCACCCCCCGGGGGAACAATAGGTCTTATGGGCCACAAGAGGGAAGCACACCAGCCCACAAAGGGGTGGTGCACCCCCCCCCCTAAGGAAGGAGGCCGAATAGGAGAAGGAGGTGGGGGTTCGCCCCCCTTTCCTTCCTCCCCCTCTCTTCCCTTTTCATCCTTCCGGTAAAAGGAAAGAGGGGAGGCCGAATTGGACTAGGGCCCCAAGTGGGATTCCTACTACTTGGGAGCCCCTTGGCTGCCTCTCCTCCCCTCCAACCTATATATGCGTGGGCAGGGGGCACCGCTAGAACACACAACATTGATTCCTAGCCGTGTGCGGTGCCCCCTCCACAGTTTATGCCTTCGGTTATATTGTCGTAGTGCTTCACTTCACCATCATCGTCACCACGCCGTCGTGTTGAAGAAACTCTCCCTCGACACTTTGCTAGATCAAGAGTTCGAGGGACGTCCTGAGCTGAACGTGTGCAGAACTAGGAGGTGTCGTACGTTCGGTACTTGATCGGTCGGAACGAGAAGAAGTTTGACTACATCAACCGCATTGTCAAACGCTTCCACTTTCGGTCTACGAGGGTACGTGGACACACTCTTCCCCTCTCGTTGCTATGCATCTCCTAGATAGATCTTGCATGAGTGTAGGATTTTTTTTGAAATTGCATCCTACGTTCCCTAACACAACTGCGTTGTAAAACGCTTCCGCTTACTGTCTACGAGGGTACGTAGACACACTCTCCCCACTCGTTTCAATGCATCTCCTAGATAGATCTTGCGTGTGCGTAGAAATTTTGTTGTTTTCCATGCAACGTTTCCCACCAATGGGCTACCCGAAGTGGCCCATTAGTGAACCACCATGGGGGTCCTCGGCCTGACCCACCTGGCTGGGAGATGATGTGGTGAGTATCCCCTAGTCCATGACTCCAACATTATCCCCTTGAACCGATCTTCAAGTTGGGGACGCTCCTCGATTTTTTCGCTCATTCCTGGACTTATCTGTTTGACTTTCATGAGATTTTGAGCTTGAAGAAAACGTTGCCTGACAGATTCAGTCACAACTACATGCTCATCGAGCCATTATTGAATATAAGTAGTGGCAACTATGTTTGATGCTGAGATACCAAAGTAACAAGGGTTGTGACCATATAAAACCTCGAAGGGAGATTTGTTAAGAGAGGAGTAACAATTGGTATTATACCATAATTCATAGAAGGATAACCACTGGGCCCATTTCTTTGGGTGTGCACTAATAAAACACCACAAATAACATTCAATTTGCTGATTTACTCGTTCAGTCTGACCATAACTTAGAGGATGATATGCATCGCTCATCTTCAACTAAGAACTTGCTAGGAATGTTTGCTAGAATGAACTAGTAAAGATAGGATCCTTGTCAGAAACAACAAACATGGGCATACTATGGAGTTTATAAATGTTGTCTAGGAAAACATTTGCCACCTTAGTTGCTATAAATGGATGCTTTAAAGGAAGAAAATGCCCATACTTGGTAAACTTATCAATGACCACAAAAATGCAATCATAATGACCAGAAGTCCATAGACCATAGATAAATCAATGGTAACTGTATGCCAAGCTCTAGGAGGATCAGGGAGAGGAGCAAGTAACCTAGGATAGGGCACTCTTTCAGGTTTAGCCTGGTGACATATCAAACAGGAAGCCACTCTGTCTCTGATAAATTGCTTCATACCATGCCATCTAAAGAGAGAATGAATTCTCTTGTAAGTGACAGGAAATCCAAAGTGTCCACCAACAGGACTATCATGGAAGGCAACAAAAAAATTCTGCCATAACACTGCATTATTGCCAATCGAGAGACACCATTGCTAAGATGATAATGAAGTTGAGCATCTGTTTTGACAGATAATTGCTGCAAAAGTTCATAACATTTCTAAATTGAATTATACCCCTCAACTATATCTGACAACCAATCTGACTGAATATGAACCAAACCTAGTACTTCAGTATAAGAATGAGGTCTTCTAGAAAGAGAGTCTGCTGCAGAATTATCTACTCCTTTCTTGTACACCATTTGGTAGGATAATCCCATAAGCTTTGTTAAGGCCTTCTGGTGCCACTCAGTGTGTAATCTCTAGTTTTTTTTGACATAGAGACTATAAGGGAACCCCATACAGTATAATTGGTGCAACAAACCCAAATTGCAAGTACCATGCCTTGAACCTGGGTGGGTGGGAAGGCATCAACCCCTTCCCACCACTAGGCTATGCCTTTGTCTACAGTGTGTAATCTCTAGTTATTCAGGTGAATCAAATTATAACTCTTCCGTTCTGTTCTGATGATAAACTCTTTGACTAGTAGATATAGTCTCCACTATTCTACATCAAGAAAAATTTCTAAGTATTCTTTCAGTCCTAGGACCCAATGCCTTGCTGATAAAAGCCAGGGGATGATTTTCTTGCATAAGGACTGTTCCAATACAAATATCACACGCATCAATTTCAATAACAAAGGGCTTGGAGAAGCCAGGAAGATCAAAAGTTGGGGCTTGAACCAGAGCCTGCTTTAAAACCTGAAAAGCTTCTTCAGTAGCAGGAGTACAGATGAAAAGGGCTCCTTTCTTAAGAAAATCAGCCAAGGCTCTACTAATGATAGCATAGTGTCCGATGAATTTCCTATAATATCTAGTAATATCCAGTAATACCCAAGAAACCCCTTACTTCCTTCACACAAGTAGGGACAAGACATTGTTTAATAATGTCAATTTTACCGTCATCTGTAGCAACACCATCTTCACTGATAACATGACCTAGATAAGAATTTTTTCTCTATGCAAAAGCATATTTACTCATTTTGACCTTCCATTCACTAGCTGCCATCAACTTCAACACTTCCTTAAGATGTTTTAAATGATCCAGGAATGTTTTATTGTAAACTAGGATATCATCAAAGGAAACTAGTGCACAAAATCTCAACACAGGAGATAAGATATAATTCGTTGCTCCTTGAAAAGTATTAGGGCCCCCAGTTAAACCCATGGACGTAACAAGGAACTCATAATGACCATTGTGTGTGGAAAAGGCAGTTTTAAACTCTTCCCTAGGAGATAACCTTATTTGATGATAGCCTGCATTGAGATCCAATTTGGAAAACCAATAAGCACCTGCCAACTCATCCAATTGCTTATCAATGACAGGAATAGGAAATTTTCCCTTCACAATGATACTATTCAGATGTCTGTCATCAATGACCACTCTCCAAGTGCCATCCTTTTTTCCTAACTAGCAATACTAGAGAAGAGAAGCACTAGTACTGCCCTGATGAGACCTTGCTCCGATAGCTCAGCAACCTGATTTTCCAGCTCGGTTTGAAGATGTGGAGCTACTCTATAAGGTCTAACAGTGACTGGTATGGCACCAGGAATTAAGGGAATCTGGTGATCACAATATCTTCTAGGAGGTAATCCATCAGGAACGGAAAAAACCAATTCAAATTGGTCAAGAGCTTTCTATACTTCTGGGGGAATAGGTTCATTGTCTTGTGCAATAAGAGCAGACAAAGAAATGAGAGCAAAAGTTGCATCATGAGGTAGCAATCCTTGCAATATTACCAACTCCCATTTATGCATGAAAGACATCAATTTCTATGACCAATCAACCTGCATAGGACTATGCATACTTAACCAATCAACTCCTAAGATGCCATCATAAAATCCCAACAAGGGCAAGAACTTGAAATCAGTTTGAAACTCAGTGTTAGCAGAACCCATGCATAATGATGCAATTGTGCTTGACAAGTCAGCTGAGTTCCACCAGCCACTATAATTGAATCAGGAGGAACAAGAGCCACACCTTGTAATTCAGACTACAGAGATGTATCTAAGAAAAAAGTTGTACTGCCAGAATCTAGCAGAAACAGTAATTGCTTGCCATGAAACTGCACAGTTAACTTAATAGTATGAAGAGAAGTAGTAGTGCCCAGAGAAGCCTCAGAAATTGACATAACATGCTCATAAGAAACATAGCTATCTGCAACACTGGAGTTAGTGGAACTAGAGTCCAAATGATCTATGAGTTCCTACACAAAATGCAACTGGACAGAACTTTTATACTGATGGTCTCGAGACCATTTCCCCCCACAAATGAAACATAATCCTTTGGATTTACAAAATGCTCTAAGTGTTGCCCATTTATCATCCGGAGGAGCATGTTTTGTAGGAACATGAACAGTGGAATTGTCGGCAACAGATGATTTAGCAACAGTAGCTGGAGTGTCAGAGAATCTCTTCTTAGGAAATGATTGCACAAGAGAAGGAGAACAGAGCTCACAAAGCTCACTCAATTCCACATGGAGCAGGGCCAACTCGTAAGTAGCGTCCAAATCCTTAGTTTTCTGCATCACCACGGAACGAGGAACATCAAGTTTCAGACCTTCCTGGAAACGAGTGACATAGTGCAGTGGATCTAGAGAAGACTCATAAGCAGTCAATTGATCATACAATTCAGAAAAGTGCTCCAGATAATCAATAATCGAAGTAAGTTGAGTAATATGGAAGAGTGTACGGATCAAAGCCTGATGCTCATTCCAACCAAAGCGTGTATGCAATAATTGACAAAAATCACTCCAGGTTGCACGAGGAGCACGATGTTGAACAGATTCGAGCTAACGAGCGGCTGCCCACTCAAACTGAGCGGAAGCATACTTAATACAAAGATGAGCCAGGGTACCCCACATAGAAAATTAATCTCACATTGTGATTGCCACAAACGAGGATGACTACCATCGAATCGGGGCAATTCAACACAAGGTGCAGATAACAACAGCTCCGGTTCGGACTGGGGATGAACAGCGAGAGTAATAGGCATCGATAATCGGTTATGCACACCTGGAAAATGCGGAGGCACGTAGAAATTGGACGGCCTCGGGTGTTGATCCTTGTCACCGCGACCATTAGCTTGCAACTGGTCGGCGGTACCTGACGACGCATCATCCACGTGGGAGGAGAAGGTGCTAGGGGAACGTTGCGGCTCCGTGCGAGCACCCTTGTCCTCGGGGAGACGCAGTTGTGCAATGTCGACACCGAGATCCTCACGCACCACATCAATCTTCGACGTCAAGGACCCATTAATCCGCACCACATTGAGCAAGGAACTACTCAGATCCGCACCCTGATGTGTGTTGTCGAGCATCTTCTACACGCACTTGAGGACACAGTCCTGGCTCGCATAGAAGCGGAAGTCGACGTTGGTGGTGATGTCGGCGCGAAATATATCATACAACGCCTTAGACTCCGACGATAGTGCCTCCATGGCCGCTTCTCACCGGCGAGCTCGAAAGCACGTGCGGTGGTGGTGCGAGGGAAGATCCAGGATATCGAACTATATTTGATACTAGGTGTTAGGTACGAGCTACTCTTCCTCTACCCGAACTGCAGCCAAGCTTGAAAACGGAGATTCGTGGACGAAATCGAAAAGGTTGGAGATGAAGATTCATGGATGAAATTGAAAGGAAGCTTGCTGTTCCACCCAACCTCCCACATACTGAGTTCAAATTACAACATGTAACACCCCGAGAATCGTGCTACAGTAACTCCACACTAATGATGCCAAGTCATCATCATCATGCCCTAAGAAAAATAATTAAGAATACATCAACCTCAATTTCAAATTTAAAATGCAAGTCAAATATTTATTTCTTCAAGCAGTAAAACAAAAATGTTCACTTTGTCCTATAAATTCCCATAACCAATTTCATGTTGGAACCAGCCTCTTTTGAGTTCCCAAAATCCCTCTGGGTATTAATTTAGTGCTCTAACAGCAATTCAATTGGCCTTTTCAATTTCTAAAAATGGTTAGACAACTCCTTCTGAATCCAAACTTTTTGTTCCATCTCAAGATATCGTGCTAGAATTATGTGCCAAGTTTTGTTCAAAATAACTCAATTGGTACTAAAAGAAAATGCAAAATAGGTCAATAAAAAGAAAAATAGTAAAGGAAAGCTAAAAATAAAAAGAAGGAAAAAGAGCCCACTGTGCGCTGGGCCAAGTGCATAGTGGCGGCCCAGCCTCCCTTCCCCCGTTGTCTTCTTCCTCGCTATAGAGAAGCAGGGGAGGTGGTGGCCATCCACCGGCCAGGGCGTCACCGTGTCGGCCACCCGCCGCTCCTCGGCAAGGATAAGGCAAGCCGGCTCTCACCCCCTCCTAACCCTAGCGCCCACTTCCCCCTCTCCCTCTCCCTGGAGCTCGCCCACTCCTCCGTTCTCTCTGCCGAGAACAACCAAGCATGGCCACCGCCACATCTCCGTCGACCCCGCGACCACGGAGCCCTTCCGACCCCGCTGATCTGTCTGGGAGCCCCAGCGTCGTCGACCCCTTCGTCCGGTGTCGTTGGATCAAGTCGGGGAGCAGCACAGCAACGCCGGCGACCTGATCCCCTTCTCCGGCCATCGCGACGCCGTCGCAGCGATTCCTCACCATCTCCGCTCCTAAGCTATCGACGAGCCACCCCGTGCGCTCGTCGGTGAGCACCACACGTCCTCCCCCCTCTCCTCTACTCTCCTTTCTGTCCCCGTAACCTAGCTAGCCACCATGGCCGTAGGACGTCTCCGTCGTGCCGTTCGTCGCCATTGTTTCGGTTGACATTGAGCTCGATTAGGTTCTCGGTCGTGCTCCTCGATGCCGTAGGGACCCGCATCACCCTCCAGTTCATGCAATCGCCCTCTCTAGTGTCATTTCCGTCGTTGCCCAGAAGCCGTCGCCGCTGCAGCTCGTCACCGGTGGCCTTTCCGGCCTCCCCAGCTGCTACAGCAGTCGCCACTCGACGTGGCTTGTTCACCGCGTTCGAACGGCGCCTCTCGCGCGTCAAATAGACGTCGGACGGCTGTTTCCGAACCTCGCCGGTGATGCGCCACCGTGAAATGGCCCGTCGGAGTTACTCTGGTCACCAGCGCCAGCGTGGGCTGACGAGGACGCCTTGGGCCCTCCCCCTGAGCCACTGACCATGGGCCCATGGGGCCCTGTTGACTAAGTTGACTCAGTCAACTCTACTGACTAGACCAGCCCGTGCAACTGACAGAAGGGGGCCACTGCCCCCTAATTAACGAAATTAATTAAGCTAAATTAGTTAACATAATTAGACACTGACAGGTGGGCCCATTAGTTTAACTAACTATGTTTAGATTAGTTTTTTGACTCTATTTAACCCACTGTCTATGACGAGCGGGCCCCACTAGTCATTTTGACAAGTCAACCAGTCTGTTGACTACTGATGTCATCCCCATGCAATGCTGATTCATCAGTCCATTTCTGTTAATTTAGATAAATCCAGGAAAATGTTTAAATCTTTTAAAATTCATAGAAAATAAACCGTAACTCAGATGAAAATGTTTTCTACATGAAAATTGCTCAGAAAAATGAGACGAACCCAAATACGCTACCCACATACCTGTCAGATGGCTCTAACTATCTGAACATGGAACATTCCCCCTTCGGTCATCTGTCTGACACAGGTCCGGAACCGAGAAAACATTCCCTATTGAATTCCCCCTTTACCTATATCGTGTAGCCATACGTTAGGTCGCACCCGGCACAGCATATTGCCATGTTATGCTTTCTGATGCTCTGTTTGCTTTATATTTATTGTTTCCTCCCCCTCTTCTCTCCAGTAGACCCCGAGACCGATGCCGCCCCTGTGATCGACTACGTTGATGACACTTCTTCTTTTTCAGCAGAGCTTCCAGGCAAGCAACCCCCCCCCCCACTTGAGCATTCCGATATCGCCCATTTCTTTCCCTCTCATGATTGCGTTAGAACTGCTACTGCATTTTGTATGATCCTACTCTGATGCATAGCATGTTTTTGTTACCTTCTTTCATACCTTACCTGCTTATTCTATACTGCTTAGTATAGGTTGGTTAGTGATCCATCAGTGACCCCCACCTTGTCCTTGTTGCCCCTGCTTCTTCATCGAAGACCCGATCAACGGGATCGAAGACCAGGCACCGCACATCCGTTTCCCCTTTTGTTGCTCGACTCTGCAGAGTTACCATCGAGTGCCGAGGGTGGAACCTCATACATCACTCCTGATGAGATCTCTTTTGTGTAGCTATCCGGTCATGGTCATCGAGGCTGATTTCCTCCTTAACCACTTCCGATACGGCTCTGTCGTGCAACCCCTCAAGTGTGATCCTCGAGGGTGGATCCTCTTACGTTCACCTTGATGATTACATCGAGTGGAATTCACCGGGGGTGATTCCTCGGGTTTTCCCCTTGGTGTTAGACACACAGTTACTATGGTTACTATGACTTTACACTGAACCATGTTACTAAAGATGGGTCGGCCCTGAGGGTACCAGCGCGAGCTTAATAGCGAGTGATGTGGAGTCGGGTTGACCTGGAAGGTGCCGCGAGATACTTACGAGGCGTGTCCGGGCATTCTTAGCCCTTGCCACAAGTACTCGAGACGGGGCGACGGGGTCACATCTTTAGTGAGTCTTTGCTCGTGACCGCACTACCAACACACTAACGGTTTGGATATTTGATCCTAGGGGCCTCTGGCCTGATAGCATTAACCATCACGTGGGCATTGTATGGGCGTTCTGCATCGTATGCATCAGCCGAAGCTTAATAGACGTCAACGACTGAGCGGCGCGCGCCGGGTTGGACTGGTAAGCACCTGCCTTTTTGAAGGAGGTAGCTAGGTCTGCTCACCGGCCACGTTTGCAACATGCAGGAGTTCCCAGGGCGATGGTCCATGACCCCTGGGGGCATAGGTTTAGCCCGTCATGCTTGACCTCTCTATTAAGCCTAGGTCAGATTACGGCGTATTGTTTGGCCGAGGCCGGGCATGACCCAGGAAAGTGTGTCCGGCCGGAGTTAATCGAGCATGGTGGGTAAGTTGGTGCACCCCTGCAGGGAAAAACATCTATCGATAGCCTATCCTACGGTAACGGACACTTGGAGTTGTATCCCGATTGATACAACTAGAACTGGATACTTTAGGTGATAACTGGATAGTATGGCTCTGGGATTGCTTTCTCGTAGGGAATCGAGAAAGGATCTCTGGCCGAGGTTGATAACACTACTACTACTGTACATTATGTTGATCTGTACTCTTCTAAATGCTGCAAGATGCTTGAAGATTCTTGTCTTCGATAGGCTAGGCTTTCCCCTTCTCTTCTGGCATTCTGCAGTTTAGTCCACAAATACAGTCCATTCCTTTGATACAGATGCATTTTAATTTAGATCTAATGTAAGTCTTGCAAGTACTTTGGATGAGTACTCACGGCTGCTTTGCTACCTCCTTTCCCCCATACCCGATTGTTGCAATCAGATGACGGATCCTAAGAGCCAGATGACACCACTGATGACTACTGCTACCCTGAGGGTGCCTACTACTACGTGACGGCCGCTGACGACTTGGAGTAGTTAGGAGGCTCCCAGGGAGGAGGCCTTCCCTTTTCGATCGATGTTGCTTTTGTGCTAGCCTTCTTAAGGAAGACTCGTTTAACTTATGTCTGTACTCAGATATTGTTGCTTCCGCTGACTCTTGTGTATTCGAGCTGATGTATTCGAGCCCTCGAGGCCCCTGGCTTGTAACATAAAGCTTGTATTATTTTAATTTGTGTCTAGAGTTGTGTTGTGATATCTTCCCGTGAGTCCTTGATCTTGATCATACACATTTGTGTGTATGATTAGTGTGCGATTGAGTCGGGGGCATCACAAGTTGGTATCAGAGCCAACTTCCTGTAGGTATCCCCCTTTCCAACTCCTTAGCCGAAGTTGAGTCTAGAAACCCAAAACGGTTTTACTAACTTGGCTGTGTGGCTTACGGGCCCATGTCGCCATCAGGTGGTATTATGATCTTTTATTCCTCGTCTCAATGTTGGGGATATCGCTTATCGAGAACTTATCGGTCGACCCATGATAAGGGGTAAATCGGCAAGTTTATCGGCATATTGGCCGATTTATCGCCATATCGGCTGATTTATCGGCCGATTTATCGCCATATCGGCTGATTTATCGGCCGATTTATCTTATCGGCCAGACAACGATAAGCGATAAATCGGCCGATTTATGAGAATATTGAAAGATATCTTGAACAGTGCCTCGTCTATACTCTGGGACTCTGATCTCTCGTCTATTCGGGTTAAATATTTTTCTAATACTGACACTAGGTTCTCATAACCACTTCTCATGGAGAGCCCCTTCAGTCTAGATGATCGTTTGCTGCACCAGAAGATTTCAAAGATACTCTCCGATGTTTCCCCAAAACCCTTGTGCCTTCGGCGTTGCAATTCCATATCACCGATAAATCCCTAAGGATAGCTGCATATACTTGTTGTCCATACCTTCATTTCCAATTGTTCTTGTTATTACAAGTTACCCTGAAATACTTCGGATATTCCGAGAATCCTTTGTGCCTGCTGCCTTGCAGCTCCTTTCCGCATGAATACATGTATGAATAATTCCCCACACTTACCGGGGATCTGTTCATCCCCGGTTATTCATGTGTTTCACAAATTCTTTGGAATACTATTTGATCTTCCGATAATCCTCAGTAACCTATTGCTCCTGTTCTTCCTTATCGTCTTGCATTATGGGTAATTCCATATACCTAACAATATTCATTAGACTCCTTTGAGATTGTCATTCTTATCCTATTGATTCAACATGTGCGTGAGTGCACACATTCATTAGTTATTTCCCTGGTAATTATTTATCCTTCTCGCTCAGACTCCACTCCGGACATGAGCTGGTTCTTGACAAATCAAACCTTGGTTGATTGCCGTTCTAATTCTATTCAACTTACCCATCATTTGATCAGAGCGTCTGCTTCTGATCCTTCATTTTGGAAATCATAATTCCTTTGTTAATCAAACTTTGAATTAGTCGGTTGTTTCTATAATCTCCATCTCCTTGCATTCTTTCTTCATCTGGTTGGGTACCGATACCCACTACAGCTTTGTTATGGGTCATCAGATCCTTTGTTGGACTACCATCCAACAGTGTCCTTCATATTTAATCACCTTGTGAATTCTTCCCTGATACATAATGCCTTTGGTAAATTGTATCCCCTACTTTTGTCTACCATGCTTTGCTTCTGAGCTTCAGTTAATTACCTCTGAAGTTTTAGCAAATGTTCCTAAGATGCCCCGATGGGTTGAACTAATGCTTTCCCTAATTTGTGTGAACCCAAAAATTTCTATGGGTCATACTCTACTGGTGTTACGCCGGATAAAAATTTCTACACTACAACTTCGTCAAAAGCGAGAAGTAAATGAGAGGGTATGCATTGAAGAAGTGGGAGTTGACCTTCAACCTTTGTGTTCATGCCCATGGACCCGATGCAGAACTTATCATGGAAGCTGCTCATAAATATAATTATTTCTTTGGTACAAGCTCATCTTGTATCTATGAATTGATCCTTTGCAACCGTGGTTTTGACCATGATTGCTCCCATTTGATTTCATTTCTTGGACAAGTTAAAGCGCTTGTCTTCTGTAGATAAATGCATCTTCGCAACCTCTATTTTGATCTTCCATCGAGCATCTCCCTCCGGTATCTTGAGAATAACAAATAACCGTGTTGCTTCCTATGAGTCTTCATCTGGTATTGCTTCTCATCAATTTCTTATTTCCCTGGGTTTTGAGTTGTTAGTCACTCGAGAACACCGATAAGTGAATCGATTCCACACTCCGATTCTATAACTCTTAAGTAATTTCCGTTGCTTATGAGTTTAATAATCCTTCAAGTCATTCCTAGCCTGTTAGACTATATCATTTTCATTATGATTTTAACTATGTTACCTGGTCCTTCTTCTCGGAGCACAAAATTCGACGGTGAGGTAATCTTACATCGATCTTCCTCATCATATCTTTTCGCCTTGAACAACAAGCTGGATTTCTAGTTTGTGTCGTATCCGTGGTTCTAGTAACCTTTCGCTTCACCATTCCTTGACTTGATGTCATCGCCGATTGATTACATCTTCATGAAATCTCTCGATAAATGTGTCGTGATCATCATCAACATCATGAGCTCTTCCAGGATATTAATCGAATTCATGATGAGAAATGCAATCCTTGCCCCTCAATGATTTGTGTTATCATCGACAACATCCTTGCCTTCCCCAACACAAACTTGTTCATATAATTCTGGGGATACATCCTTTTTGACATATTGATGGATTGTTGCCGAGCCCGTCGGCCACACCCTCATCTTTTCCTTGCTGAAATTGTATGTCTTATTTTCTAAGTGGTTTCTGATGGATCCTTTGTGTATCCAAAATCTGACCTTTGCTTGAAGACCATGCCAATGATATCTGTAAGCATGACTGTGGTACTCAAACCTCAACAAGAGCATTGGAAGTGTAATGCTAAGTTTTCTTTATCCAAACACAGTTGTATGGGTAACGACATGAAATTCCTCTCCCCTTACCTAAATGGTTTTCTACTTTATATCCTGTCATGGATGTCATGCTCTGCTTGTCCTTGGGAAGGATATACCCCCGAAATATGTGTTTAAACACATTTTCCTTTCCATTGTTCTGTTTAATCTGATGATCACCTTTTCCTTTCCATTGTTTTGTTTAACCTTTCTGGTGATCTATATGATCTAAGCAGTAATATTCTTCTGCTTATGTAAACACCTTGCTGTACAACCGTGTCAGTAAGACCCTGTTGCTTTTGTTGATGGCATTCTGGTAACCACCGATGGACGAGAACTTTGCCTATAGGTCCGCCTAGTTTCAACGAGCAGGAAAATGGTTCTCTTCGTCCCTCTCCCTTGGTAACATTGTTGCTAACATAACTGACAGGCTATTCCCTAACAGGCCTTGCTTTCATGACCACACAATATGTGAGTGCCCTTCCTACTTTTATCCCACGTGGTGAGGCCATAACCCACAACTCCACAAGATCAAAAACCGACTCTCATGTACACCCTTGTCTCCAAAGTAATTACTCACGCTTGGCTTCGTATGTAAATCACGAGCCACCTTCCTAGAGATGATCTACTCTAGTATCAAACGCGATACTTAATTTTGTTGCTCTGAACCACCTTTCTCACACTCTGTTCAGGTATCAATCGTTTGTCCATTCGCTTGAAACTTCCTATTGTACCTTCATACTTTGCTCTCGATGTTTTATTAAGTTTCAACTCGAGAGATACTTCTGCCTCACTCCTTGAATTGTTCACCAGATAATTAACCCTATAAGGGTTAGTTCTCCTGAACTTACTCTTTATTCCCCCTCTTAATTCTCGGGACGAGATTTCTTGTAGTAGAGGAGACTTGTAACACCCCGAGAATTGTGCTACAGTAACTCGACACTAATGATGCCAAGTCATCATCATCATGCCCTAAGAAAAATAATTAAGAATACTTCAACCTCAATTTCAAATTTAAAATGCAAGTCAAATATTTATTTCTTCAAGCAGTAAAACAAAAATGTTCACTTTGTCCTATAAATTCCCCTAACCATTTTCATGTTGGAACCAGCCTCTTTTGAATTCCCAAAATCCCTCTGGGTATTAATTTAGTGCTCTTGCAGCAATTGAATTGGCCTTTTCAATTTCTAAAAATGGTTAGACAACTCCTTTTGAATCCAAACTTTTTGTTCCATCTCAAGATATCGTGCTAGAATTATGTGCCAAGTTTTGTTCAAAAAAACTCAATTGGTACTAAAAGAAAATGCAAAACATGTCAATAAAAAGGCAAATAGTAAAGGAAAGCTAAAAATAAAAAGAAGGAAAAAGAGCCCACTGTGCACTGGGCCAAGTGCACAGTGGCGGCCCAGCCTGCGTCCCCTCATTGTCTTCTTCCTCGCTACATAGAAGCAGGGGAGGTGGTGGCCATCCATCGGCCAGGGCATCACCGTGTCTGGCCTCCGCCACTCCCTGGCAAGGATAAGGCATGCCCCGGCTCTCTCCCCCTCCTAACCCTAGCGCCCACTTCCCCCTCTCCCTCTCCCTCTCCCTGGAGCTCGCCCACTCCTCCATTCTCTCTGCCGAGCACAACCGAGTGTGGCCGCCACCACATCTCCGTCGACCCCACGGCCACGAAGCCCTTCCGACCCTGCCGATCTGTCCGGGAGCCCCAGCATCATCGACCCCTTCATCTGGTGTCGTTGGATCAAGTCGGGGAGCAGCACAACAACGCCGGCGACCCGATCCCCTTCTCCAGCCATCGCGACGCCGTCGCCATGATTCCTCGCCATCTGCGCTCCTAAGCTGTCAACGAGCCACCCGTGCGCTCCTCGGTGAGCACCGCACGTCCTCTGCCCTCTCCCCTGCTCCTTTCCGTCCCCGTAATCCAGCTAGCCACTGTGGCCGTAGGACGTCTCCGCCGCGCCGTTTGCCGCCATCGTTTCGGTCGACATTGAGCTTGATCAGGTTCTCGGTTGTGCTCCTCGACGCCGTAGGGACCCACAGCACCCTCCAGTTCGTGCAACCGCCCTCTCTAGCGTCATTTCCGTCGTTGCCCAGAAGCCGCTGCCGTTGCAGCTCGTCGCCGGTGCCCTTTCTGGCCTCCCCAGCTGCTGCCGCGGGCGCCACTCGACGTGG
Organism: Triticum aestivum; assembly: GCF_018294505.1. Classification (NCBI taxonomy): domain Eukaryota; kingdom Viridiplantae; phylum Streptophyta; class Magnoliopsida; order Poales; family Poaceae; genus Triticum; species Triticum aestivum. The sequence continues at coordinate 487,182,550 of NC_057806.1, forward strand.
CTCATTCATCGTGTCTGAACGGCGCCTCTCGTGCATCATATAGATGCCAGACAGCTGTTTCTGAACCTCACCGGTGATGCGCCGCCGCGAAACGGCCCATCGGAGTTACTCCGGTCACCAGCGCCGGCGTGGGCTGACAAGGACGCCTGGGGCTCACCCCCTGAGCCACTGACCGTGGGCCCATGGGGCCTTGTTGACTGAGTTGACTCAGTCAACTCTGCTGACTGGACCGGCCCGTGCAACTCACAGAAGAGGCCCACTACCCCCTAATTAATGAAATTAAGCTAAATTATTTAACAAAATTAGACACTGATAGGTGGGCCCAGTAGTTTAACTAACTATGTTTAGATTAGTAACTCTATTTAACCCACTATCTATGACGAGCGGGCCCCACTGGTCATTTTGACCAGTCAACCAGTCTGTTGACTGCTGATGTCATCCCCAATGCAATGTTGATGTCATAAGTCCATTTCTGTTAATTTAGATAAATCCAGAAAATGTTTAAATCTTTTAAAATTCATAGAAAATAAACCGTAACTCGGATGAAAATGTTTTCTACATGAAAATTGCTGAGGAAAACGAGACGAACATGAATACGCTACCCACATACCTGTCGGATGCTTCTAACTATCTGAACATGGAACATTCCCCCTCCAGTCATCTGTCTGACACAGGTCCGGAACCGGGAAAACATTCTTGGTTGAATTCCCCCTTTACCTATATCATGTAGCCATACGTTAGGTCACACCCAGCACATCATATTGCCATGTTATGCTTTGTGATGCTCTGTTTGCTTTATATTTATTGTTTCTTCCCCCTCTTCTCTCTGGTAGACCCCGAGACCGACGTCGCCCCTGTGATCGACTACGTCGATGACACTTCTTCTTTTTCACCAGAGCTTCCAGGAAAGCAACCCCCCCCTTGAGCATTCCGATATCGCCCATTGCTTTCCCTCTCATGCTTGCATTAGAACTGCTACTGCTTTCTATATGATCCTACTCTGATGCATAGCCTGTTTTTGTTACCTGCTTTCGTACCTTACCTGCTTATTCTAAACTGCTTAGTATAGGTTGGTTAGTGATCCATCAGTGACCCCGACCTTGTCCTTGTTGCCCCTGATTCATCATCGAAGACCCGATCAACGGGATCGAAGACCAGGCACCGCACATCACTTTCCCCTTTTGTTGCTCGACTCTGCAGAGTTACCATCGAGTGACGAGGGTGGAACCTCATACATCACTCCTGATGAGATCTCTGTAGTGTAGCTATCCGGTCATGGTCATCGAGGGTGATTTCCTCCTTAACCACTTCCGATACGGCTCTGTCATGCAACCCCTCAAGTGTGAACCTTGAGGGTGGATCCTCTTAAGTTCACCTTGATGATTACATCGAGTGGAATTCACCAGAGGTGATTCCTCGGGTTTTCCACTTGGTGTTAGACGCACAGTTACTATGGTTACTATGACTTTACACTGAATCATGTTACTAAAGACGAGTCGGCCCTAAGGGGTACCAGCGCGAGCTTAATAGCGAGTGATGTGGAGTCGGGTTGACCTGGAAGGTTCCCGCGAGATACTTACAAGGCGTGGCCGGGCATTCTTAGCCCTTATTGCAAGTACTCGAGACGGGGCGACAGGGTCACATCTTTCGTGAGTCTCTGCTCGTGACCGCACTACCAACACACTAACGGTTTGGATATTTGATCCTAGGGGCCTCTGGCCTGATAGCACTAACCATCACGTGGGCATTGTATGGGCGTTCTGCGTCGTATGCATCAGCCGAAGCTTAATAGACGTCAGCGACTGAGCGGCGCGCGCCGGGTTGGACTGGTAAGCACCTGCCTTTTTGAAGGAGGTAGCTAGGTCTGCTCACCGGCCGCGTTTGCAACGTGCAGGAGTTCTCGGGGCGATGGCCCATGACCCCTGGGGGCATAGGTTTAGCCCGGCGTGCTTGACCTCTCTATTAAGCCTAGGTCGGATTGTGGTGTATTGTTTGGCCGAGGCCAAGCATGACCCAGGAAAGTGTGTTCGGCCGGAGTTAATCGAGCGTGGTGGGTAAGTTGGTGCACCCCTACAGGGAAGAAAACATCTACCGATAGGCTGTCCTACGGTAATGGACACTTGGAGTTGTATCCCGATTGATACAACTAGAACTGGATACTTGAGGTGATAACTGGATAGTATGGCTCTGGGATTGCTTTCTCGTAGGGAGTCGAGAAAGTATCTCTGGCCAAGGTTGATAACACTACTACTACTTTACATTATGTTGATCTGTACTCTTCTAAAGGCTGCAAGATGCTTGAAGATGCTAGTCTTCGATAGGCTAGGCTTTCCCCTTCTCTTCTGGCATTCTGCAGTTTAGTCCATGGATACAGTCCATTCCTTTGATACAGATGCATTTTAGTTTAGATCTGATGTAAGTCTTGCGAGTACTTTGGATAAGTACTCACGGCTGCTTTGCTACCTCCTTTCCCCCATACCCGATTGTTGCGACCAGATGACGGATCCTAGGAGCCAGACGACACCACTGATGACTACTGCTACCCTGAGGGTGCCTACTACTACGTGACGGCCGCTGATGACTTGGAGTAGTTAGGAGGCTCCCAGGCAGGAGGCCTTGCCTTTTCGATCGATGTTACTTTTGTGCTAGCCTTCTTTAGGCAGACTTGTTTAACTTATGTCTGTACTAAGATATTGTTGCTTCCGCTGACTCTTGTGTATTCGAGCTGATGTATTCGAGCCCTTGAGGCCCCTGGCTTGTAACATAAAGCTTGTATTATTTTAATTTGTGTCTAGAGTTGTGTTGTGATATCTTCCCGTGAGTCCTTGATCTTGATCGTACACATTTGCGTGTATGATTAGTGTACGATTGAGTCTGGAGCGTCACACAACACAACTTAGTCATTTGTTCCTTCCTACCCTATCCTCACACGAGTCGCGTATATATATGTATCCACCCCGCGGAGCCCACCCTGGGACGTACTCGCTGAACAACGCAAATAACTAATCATCCGTGGGCTCGTTGGCTGAACCGAGCGGCCGCCCTCACAGCGCATGCACGTGTAAAAGTTTTGTCCTTTAGCGGATGTATGCCATGGCATTAAATGCGTCCACACTAGTCACTTTGATATACAGAAAACAGATGTACCTGCATTTATTTCTGGTTTTTAAATTTGTAAAAAGCCATATCTTTTGAAGCGTGTGCCTGAATTCAGATCCGTTTTCATCGTTGAAATCCTTACGGCAATATGTTTCAAACTAGATCATGTATGGGTATATTTTGATGAAATATTATCAAGGCCAACTTTGATGCTATATGGTGAAACTTTGTTACTACATGGTGCAACTTTAGTACTACATGGTGCAACTTTAGTACTACATAGTGCAATTTTTTAAAATTGTTTTTTAGAGCTGGATGATCCAACTTCCTGTGATGTTGCAACCTAACAACCATGACAACCAACTTTGTATGATGTGCAAGTAGTCTACTGCCCCAACCAACTACCTAGTAGTCGATGTGCACCCCCCAAATAATGTGGATGTGTAATATTTCATGCACAACCTGTTCCTCCCACCCTGCCAGCAATATGTGCAACTTAGTCTGTTATTCCATCCAACTACCTAGTAGTCGATGTGCAACACCTTCCTCTTTCTACTTGTGAATGTGTAGTTTTAGTTGGCGGGAGCAACATATGGAGTTGCACATAGTTTGCTAGGCAGTTGGTTGGGGCAACAGGCGAAGTTGCACATCTCACTGGCAGGGAGAGTTGGATGGCGAAAACTACACATCCATGGGGGCACTAAAAAGATCCATATAGATGGGGCACTAAAGTTGCACATCTCACTAGTAGGGGTGGTTCGGACGGGGTGCCAGCAGGGAAAACTACACATCCATGGGTTACAGGGACAGTTGCACATCACTGTTAGGAAGTTGATCGGGGAAGAATCCAAAGTTGCACATCCACTGTTAGATAGCTAACTGAGGCAGCAAATAGTGAAATCCACACATCCACGGGCAAGGAAAAGTTGCACATCAACTACTAGGCAGTTGACATGCGCAACAAAAGTTGCACATCTTATTGTTAGGGGGTAGGCTAGGGGAGGTGCCATCACTGACAACTACACGTCCATGAGTAGGGGCAAAGTTGCACATTGACTCTTAGATAGTTACACATCGACTACTAGGCAGTTTCCCCTAATAGAGATTGAATTGCACATAATATTTTTTTGAAATATACTCATGCGGGATCTAGTTTCAAAGAGCACATCATGCGGGTTCCAATGGTGAAAGCAGATCTTAATTCCGATGTTCGACTCAAGAGTTATGAGTTCTTTTAGAAAAATCAAAACCCCGAATAAAATGCGTTCACATATGTTCGCACGTGTGAAAACTGCACGTTCATAAGTAAGGAGAATGTTGCACATCGACTGTCATGTACTCCCTCCGTTCTGAATTACTTGTCGTAGGTATGGATGTATCTAGATGTATTTTAGTTTTAGATACATTCATTTCTGCGACGAGTAATTTGGAACGGAGGGAGTAGTTGCACAGTGACTACTAGATAGTTGCATCAAACGGGAAGTAAGTTGCACACACAAAAATTTCATCAAAATATAGCCATGTGGGATCTAATTTTAAAGAGCACGTCGCGAGGATTCCAACGATGAAAACGGATCTTAGTTCTGACGCGAGGATTGAAAGTTATGCCGTTTTAAATTTTTAAAACCACGAATTAAATGTACAAGAGAACAAAACGCATGCATTCTAGGTGATAGTTGTTCGGGCATTTAGTACACCGTGAAGAAAAGGATCAGGTGATTTTTTTTCATTAGAAATAAAAGAACAATAAGAACAAACCATTTTTTGTAGATTAAGGACCAATTTTTTTTGTTTTCTGGCCAACTGCTTCAGAACGCTAGGGAGCAGCCGGCCGCTGTGTAGACGTGTCCGCTGAATAATGGGGTCCACCTCGCAAAAGAATATGGTGGCTGCTACGGATCAGTCGGCTGATAACAGCTAAACCTAAGCCGCCTGATCAGCCCTTGATTCGCGCAGGTATATTGTGATTTCAGCCGCTCGATCCCCTCATGACAGGACTACGCGAAGTACCACACCATCGCGTCCATCCCCAACCTGCCATCAGGTGTGCTGCAGATGCACCGTCCCCGAGTCAACGCGCTGCACACGTAGCTCCGGCAGAAGCTACAGCACCCTCCATTGCAGCACCAGCATTGCTCCGTTGGTCCGTTGATGCTTCATTGCCGCCGGCGAGTGCTGCGATGCAGCACCGGAAGCGCCACGTCGAGCATGAGGAGCCGCCGGTGAAGCTCCAATGCAGCATGGGAAGCGCTTCATCGGAGCACGGGGAGCCGCCGGCGAGCGCGGCAATGCAGCACAAGGAACCGCCAAGAGAGTGCTGCATCGGAGCATTGGGAGCTACAGGCGAGCACTGCGATGAGACACCGGGAACCACCGCGAGAGTGCTGCATAGGAGCATGGGGAGCCGTCGGCGAGCGCTTCATTGCAGCTCCGGCACCGGCGAAGTTGCATGGCAGCGTGAGCACGCCGACAAGGTTGCATTGCAGCATGGTGGCCGTGGTCGAGCGCCGCGTCACATCGCCGGCGGCACCGATGAGCGGTAAAAAGCTCGGTGGTTCTTCCATTGGAAGCTTCGTTGCAACGCCAGTGGGGCATGTGTCAAAACCTCCCTTGGTTCACGGCAGTGAGGGATGGTGGTCATCGTTGGGAGCGTCTCTCCATGGCGGGCGTGAAGAACGGAAAAGAGGAAGAGGAATAAATGTGTAGAGAAGACTAGCAGAGCCCGCGCGGCGACATGCCGCGCCTGTCGATCAGTCGCGGTTATGTAGACTGTAGTCCAAGCAATAGAGTAATAAATAATTCATGAAAACAACTGTCGATAGTCCATTTGCCAGATAACATTTAAATATGTACAGGAAGAATTTATGTTTTCCCGAAACAAGTTAAGGAGTTCAAGCACCAAGATATCAACATAGTGATGTATTGTGGATGTGTCATACATTGATTCAGAAGATATCTCAACTTCAAATCCAAAAGAAAGAAAGATATATAACAACTATTTCGACCTTATTCAATGGTAATTATCATGCATACTTAAAGAAAGATATAACAACTATTTTGACCTTAGTCAATGGTAAGTATCATGCATACTTATTTTGGTGCTTCTCGCCGGAAGCACTTTTGGGAGGAACACCATTCAGAAGATAATTCCGCTCTAACAGAATGAAACTTTTAACAACTAATTCGACCTTATCCAATGGTAAATGTTGTGTAGACTATTTTGGCACTTCTCACTTAGAGCACTACTATGAAAGAACAATGTATACAATAATCTGAACTGCAGTATCATGCAGAGGAACATATTACTGAAAGACTCACATGGAACCAGTAAATTAGCTAGTCCAAGTAATATACAATGAAGCTCCTCATGCATAAACATGACAGTACACGAAAAACCTGAAAATTTAATACTTAGCTACCATGGTACCAAGAATACAGGAAACACACATGTACGTGAAAAGTCAAACAAAACCAACTCATTCATGTTTTGCTGGAAATTAAGGAACCTTGGAGGATTGAGATGATGTTTCCCTGCACCCCTTGCTCTTTGCTGCATGTCGTCCCAACTTCCTCAAATCAATCCTCTGCTTGTAGATTAGAAGATCTTGGATGTGGCCACTTCCTCTCTATATACAATTCCCCCAATATATATAAGCATAATGATACAAAAGGTTCGCCAAAAAAACAAACTTTTTATGTACAATCCTCCCAATATGTAATCAAAATGATACAAAAGGTTCGCCAAAAAATCAAACAATCTGCCTATGAAGGAGCATTGTTGTTGGATGCTGGGGTGCTTTGAAGATGGTGTTTCAACTTGGACAATAAATGGCAGAATTTCCCTGACCATATTAGCGGAGTGTACCCCTTCATCATTGACCCCATACATTTCAAGTAATGCTTCTACAGGTTCAAGAGAAAGCACTGCATGTACCATCTTCTCAGGAAATTTCTCCAAGAAATGGTGATCAGATCCACTGGAAACCAACTATCAACTAAGAAATGGGACCTGGCTGTTTTGCTGACCATGGGAAGTCTGAGAACTACTCCCCGCATGGACATCGATCAGGTGTCTTATATTACCTAAAACAAAGCCCATTGATGAGGAAAGCGCTATTATTTGAAACAACAAAATGTAACCATGTAGACCAGGATACCATTGACCAACAAATGAAGACTCATCAAAGAGTGGCATGCAGAACGTAACATTAACTCAGCTATGCGTAGCGTAGTAAGATCATGGGGCATAGGTGATTGTTTCATAGGGTTTAAAGAACTTAACTGTTAATATTTCAAAATCAAACACAGTTAATATAGTTAAGACATTTTAGGTACAAAAATTACAACAATCTGAACAATTAGTAACCAAGATTGTAGACCATATGTGATTGAGTGGTAGCACAAAGCTTGCATCTTGGTTGTTCCTTCTCTCCCTTCTCTTTTTTACTATCTCACAAACATTATGAATTTTTAACATTTGCATGTAGTTTCTGAACTGGACTTCTTGCAGGTAGACCATCTCGTTGTTCGCTATTCTAGATATGTACAGCATAAGCAAAAAATCATAACAATGTACTACATTACAATGAAGTCAGATCTAAGAACCGATTTCCTGCATTACACTCTCATCAAAACAGCCGCTTCCTTCCATGATCAAAATCTCATTGCCTATAAGCATATAGTTCAGTTAGTACAGCAGCAAATGAGTTCATGCCTTCCTGGGAAACTATGATGCAAACTTGTTAGGATTGCCTTCATATGCAACTCCGCTGTTCCATTCCTCTTTGGAACTGCTAATCTAGCTCTGGTTTACATCAGATTGCACCAAGCTCTCGTGACAGTTACATAGCCTATGGGATTCTTCCAGGTTAGATCAGCAATAACTTTACGCCATGCACCCTTTGGAGGGAAGAAGACTTAACAACCTGAAATTGCAAATCTACAGTAATGTGTGATAAAAATCCATCCATCTCGTGCGATCCAGAGGGACTTCTTGTTTACAAATTTTCTCATCTTCACCCTATAATAGAGTTCTGTCACAGTTAGAAAACAATACTTTCCAAATTTTTATTTTCTAAAAAAGAAAGCAAATAGCTTCAAAGGCAGACAAAAGCAGAAAATATCCAATCGGATTGGTCACTTGGCAGTAAAAATATCGTGTCTGGTATATAGTGGGCGAAGGGGTTTTCTGACCAAGTTAAATCGACAACATGCATGGCACGAGCACCTCGGAAAATTGTTTGCATAGTTTTGATACCCTTGCTCCGGAGCATTACTTGTTCTGCTTGTAAGACGATCATTCGATCAATGACTTCATGTGCATGATTGGAGTCTATTAGGTACAACTCATACGAAATTCAAGTTCTTATACCAACTTCTTCGTAACATATTGGAGCAGAATAGAGCATTCGGAAGAGCAAATAAGTGGAATAAATAAGTAAACCACTAATGCTTACCGGTCTTGTGATGTTACTTGGTCCTCTGTGTTGGTTGGGGGATAGATCAAAGAAATGCTGGTTTTGCTGGAGCTTGAAATCCACTGAACTTACAAGTTACAACATCCAGAGAAGGCTCACCCTGCACTGACAAGATTGCCTTGTATTTATTTGTAGCCTGTGCAGGTTGAAGAAAGTTTAAATGAGGGGATAAATGGAGCGTAACATGTTCAGTATTGTATATGGAGCGGTACCAGTTCAGTATATTCTACAAGGATACACATATAAGATCCGTGAAGACAACACTTTAAGCCTACTGAAAAAAATCTTCAGCATCAAAACCATGCAAATTAATGGAATACACCAACTACCTTGGTCAACCGTATCTATTGTATAGGGCTTGCAATTATTTAAATTAAAGCCAAAAACATGTCTAAACAACGATAAGAACAACCTAATCAAGATTATCATTTTAAGGCTGTAGAACTGCAACTAAAAACAATAGGTGTATAACTTGCTGTAGAATTAATAAAAAGCATGGTAGATTAATTAGTAAGGATGGATTAAATATGGGCACAGAGCACCACAACCTCAACTGTGTGCCCAGATCAATAGAAGCAAACACGGATACACGCACCCACCATGCAGCACTGCAGCAAGCCATGCATCACACATTGAGACACGATACAACGATAACACGCAAGCCGTGCATGCATGCTATGCAGCGGCAGCCCGCGCAAACCAGAAGCATGCAACGCAGCGCACGGGGCGATAGGACGCACGACCAAGAGAGCGAGGGCGAGGCAGCCGCCATGCGAGCACTATGCTGAAGTTCACATGAAGGCAGGGCGACAGGGAGCTGGAGCGCCTCCTTGCGTCGTTTTCAACTGGGCATCGGCGGCCTGGCGTGCATGAGGTCGATAGGGCGAGCGCGAGCTAGAGCCGGATTGGATGGGCTCCAGGCGCCGACGGGTTGAGCGAGCTCGAGGTCAAGAACGATACCTTGGCCTCGGTGTCGACACGGCAAAAGCAGTCTTGGATGGGCTCTAGGCGCCGACGGGTTGGGCGAGCTCGAGGTCAAGAAGGCTGACGCCTCGACCTCAGCGTCGACACGGCAGAAGCAGACCCTTCTTGGAGTCTAGAGAGCTCAGGTCGTGGGATGCGCCGGCACGGTCCTCTGCAGACTGCAGTACGCAGCTCCTCGGCGACCACAACATGTAGCATGTCCTAGTACGACAATGACCTCGGCACCACCATCGCCATCGTACACGGTGACGAAGTGTCGCGAGGAGGCGGAATGAGGTCGCTAATATGGTAGAAGCGGGGGACGACGATGATGGCCTCCTCCATCTCCGGGCAACATCCGCAGAAGGACTCGAGACGCTCCTGCATGCGCCACCAGGGACCGTCGCGGTCTCGGCAACCATCGCAGACAGGACGTCGAGAGGAGAGAGGCAGCCCGACATCGGCGGAGACGACGCTGTTGCAGTCACCGGCGACGTAGCAGTAGCAGGCGCTCCCTCACGCGGACCCCTCTTCGTCCGGCCCGGCGTCCCAACAATGGCGACGTAGCAGGCATGCTATGCGGGTGCACGGCCGTCTTCGCGCGTGCGTCAACGTCCATAGCCAGCCACCACTCACGCTCGACCTGCTAGGCTGCTACCGGTGACGCCCACCTCCACCGCTGGCAACCGGAACGCCCACAGCTCGCTCGCCACGTCCAGGCCGTTCTACGTCAGTAATCTTCCCCTGCCGGCGATGACGTTGTAGGGCTCATTGCAGGCCAGCTTTTTGCAGCCGAGCACGGGCCTGTCGCGGCGATCATGGGCCTGCACTCACCAGCTGCAGCCTTGGCAAGGTTGGGAGACGGGGCTCCGTGGTGGGGCCTTCCGGCGAGGCTCTGCCGGAGGGGAGTTCTAAAAGGATGGGTGTGCAGGACGACGCCCTGGCGACCCCGACCAGACCGGACAGCAGCAGGAGTACCCATTCCTAGATCAATGAATCCAGCCACTAATTGCGAGAGGGGGCGCAACTGACTGGAAGCGGAATGGAAGGAGGAGGCATGCAAGGGCCCGTATTTATACCAGGCAACCATGAAACAGAAGACAATTTGAAAGCAGCTACCGCATGTAAAGAAGAATCAACTAGAAGAATGTATAAAAGCGGCAACCGACTATGTGCGAGGCCTGAAAAGCCTGGCCAGAACGGCAGCCGACTTCACAAAAATGCACGTGCCGCAGGAGAAGCACAAATTGGAAGCAACCAGCAGCATGCAAATCGCCCACGATGACATGGGTCTGCGGCGACGGCAAGCCCTCCTGGCATAACACAAGAGCGCACACATGCAAGGCTAATTTTTTTTTAAATAATACATTTTTTTATTAATTTGTACAAATATCACATCCAAAAAATAATTTTCAAAAATAATACACCGTCGGCCCGGAGCAGGCCGAGTGGACCTAGTCGGCCCATAGCAGGCCGACTGAGATCCTATCGGCTTGCTGCTGGCCGATTGGCCTGGCCAGTAGTGGGCCGACAGGGACTAATTGGCCTGCTGTGGGCCGACCGGTGCATGCCACCATTTTTGTCCCGAACGATCCCCGGATTTTTTTTATAAACTATGACATATTTCGTGCAACCCTTTCCCCGCAATATTTTCCCGCCATATGTCTGCGCCAACTCTTTCCCGCCACCCGTTTTCCGCCATATGTTCGCGCCAACTCTTTCCCGCCACCCGTTTCCCGCCAACTCTTTCCCGCCACCCGTTTCTCGCCATATGTTCGCGCCAACTCTTTCCCGCCACCCGTTTCCTGCCAATCGTTTCGCGCCAACTCTTTCCCGCCACCTGTTTCCCGTCATATATTCGCGCCAACTCTTTCCCGCCACCCGTATCCTGCCATATGTTCGCGCCAACTCTTTCCGGTCACCCGTTTCCCGTCAATCGTTTCCCGCCATACCGCAGTCGTTCTTTCCCGCCATTTTCTCATCCCTACCTATAAAACCCCCTTCAGACAGAGGAGGATAAGCATTCTAGTGTAGTGTAGTTGAGATGTCCCATTATCCTTTCGATCGTAGTTTTCACCCTGAGATGAGCAGGACTCTTCTAAGGCTAGCTACCGATTTCAGGATGGACAATAGGATAGTTCCATGGGACGAACTCACCGGTAGTGACACCATAATGAATGAGTTGGCTCACGAATTACGTATGTCTGGGTGGCCTGAAAGGACCTATGAGGAGGTACGTATAGAACTTCTTAGGTTGCATGCAAGGTGGAAGAAGGTAGTGGAGCCGAAGAGTGAAACTTTTAGAAGGACTGCAGAAAAGCATCCATTTTTATGGACTGAGGAGAGCGAGGACGAAGATGATATCTTCAAGCCGCCGCTTCCGGGTTCTGCATCGTCAAAGAGCAAGAGTTTTGCATCGTCCAAGGGCAAGAGTACTGCATTCTTGGAAGGGCAAGAGTTCTGCATCGTCCAAGGGTAAGAGTTCTGCATCCTCGAAGGGCAAGAGTTCTGCATTGACGGAGGATGACGATGATGACTTCATGTAGTTTTTATGATGTATGTTATAAGTTTAGTCGTACGTACCGTTAATTTAGATGTAGTTCTATCTAGTTGTTTATATTGTCTTGTTGTGCGAGCATTATGTTCTATCTAAATATGATGTTGTAGTTCAGATAACAGAGTACTAAAATAGAGTAGGCATATGTCTCATACATAAGTACATAGTCATTAGTCTCATACATAGAATAGACATAAGTCTCATACATAAGTAGATGGTCATGTCTCTACTGATAGATGGAAGCGTCAGTGACGACGTCTGGCCTGGCGGGGAGGCGGATCTGGAAGCGGCGACCATCCCAACCTGTTAGGTGGCCTAATGTTACGAGGAGGAATTTCAGACTCTCCCTGGTCATGCTGTGTATCCTGTGTGGGGCCTGGTGGAGGAGTCGAATACATGTTCATCCACTGGGTGTGCTGCGACATCTGAGCATGTATGTTCTCCTCGGGATGTTGATCACTCCCCCACATATCATGTGATACTGACATAGACGCATGATATCCGTAGGCTCCTGCACGATGGAACGTTTAGTCATGAAGAATGAGGTCGCCTCAATTAATATTGAAAACAATAAAAATGAAGACACTTACCTGCTGGTTGTGACGGCTGCTCTGGCTCAAACACGAAGCTCGACAACGGGCCGTGCTGCTGTGGCTGTGGAGAAAACACGAAGCTCGACGAGGGACCGTGCTGTTGTGGCTGTGGAGAAAACACGAAGCTCGACGTGGGACCATAGTGCTGTGGTTGCTGCCACGTTGAACTGTCAGGTTGGTCAGGACGGGGTGGCCTGGTTGTCGGCTGATGTGCTAGACGTGGACGTGGTTGACGTTGGTGCATGGAGTGACGCGGCTGCTGGTGCTGGTGCTGAACAACGTCGGTTCTCGGGGTGCACGTGATAGCCTCGTACACAGTCCGTATCTTGTTCTGAATTCGTTCCAAGAAGGGTTGTAGCACTGGACGGTGCTGAAGAAGAGGTCCAGACGACAGTGATCGTCCAAAGGTGGTCACGTCCTCATAGATTTCGTGTGTCAAGGTAGCCTGTAAATTTCCATGACGATTAATAATGTATGTCTCTTGCACGTCAAAGTATGTGACAACATTACTTAAAGAAAATATATCTTACCGCGTACTGCCTAGAGCCCGAAGTGTCATAGCTCGGGTACATATCCGACGGAGTAGGATCCGGTATCTTCTCTGGGTGGGAGTGCTCAACGATGCGTAACCGTGTTCCGGTCATGTAGCGCCGTAAATAGAGATTGAATTCATTGAGATCAAAATTGTGATTCTCGTGCCATAGATGTGTGTTTGTTGTCTCCCATTCTATAACATACGGCTCTAGTCTAACTAGCCAGTCAACAGTTGTCCAGGTCATGCCCTTCCTTGTCGTCCTAAAATTGTGGCGTGTGTTCAACAATTACCTAAAGCTTCGAATAGAGTACTATGAAAGATAATGCAACATTGAAAAACTGGTTAATACATGTGGATGTGTGCTGGCACCGGGTTCTCTATAGGGGAGGCAGCTCCAACTGCAGAAGACCAAATTGCCTCATAACCCTCTGTTGTGCCATCTCCTCGACGAAGACATCGAAGATGATCTTTGATTTTGTCATTCAGTAATCTCGGTCCCTTGTGCATAGCACAGACAGACCACCAGGGTATCTCGCTTGTATGGCTGCTTCCGTGTAGGGCTGCCAGATGACCCCGGTGTACGCATCGAACTGCTCGTTCAATACTGTGTATGCCTTCCTGGTCTGATCACTAGCAAAGTGTCTATGCAGAAAACAAAAGTTAGTAGCCGCTAGCATCGAACTATCTCTTGTGCAGAAAAAAGTTGCATTAAACTATAACACGGTGCATACCTCGCGACGTGTCCAACACAGACCGAAAGTAGGCATATCGATGCTGTCAACATCAAACATGGCGTCTATAGGCTCACGAACACGTACATCTGGTCGCCCTATAGAGAACCTCTCCCATGACCATAGTTGTAGGAATAGAGGGCATCCAACACGGGCTGGCTTTCTCGATGTAAGCTGGCAACCATTGCACATACCTCGGTATGTAGCCGTTAAGACCGTCGAACCCCAACTCCTCTGTCTGATCTGATCCGCCATCTGAGCGCTCGCTATCTCGAGTGCCACAGGGATGTAGAGCGCGCTAATAGTGGTAACATGGTTCTCTGTGAACATCACCTTGCCGAAAAGCCACATTAAGTAGGCCTCCAGGCTCCGAGTGATCTGTTCCGCAGTTAACGGCGCACGGAAGTTTTGCATCTGCATTAAGCAAAGAGAAAGTTTTAGTTAGCCGCAGTTATTTTCTTTAAAACCATATGCATGATAACTTGAAGATAAGAGGTTGAGGAAATTACCCGAAAATTGAGCAACCACTCATACTTAGGTCCGTGATGCTCCCATACCGGATCCGGAGCATCCGAAAAAACACCATAAAAACGTTGTGTAAGGGCTCGCTCCCAACCAGCCGGTGCGTCCAACAGTCCTATGGCATGACCTGCCAACGGTAGTCCGAGCAAAAGTGACACATCCTCCAGAGTAGGAGCCATCTCTCTCCATCGGAAGTGAAACGTGTGGGTCTCTGGCCTCCAACGGTCCACTAAGCAGCTCAGCAAGGACCCGTCGATGGCGATGCGTCTCTCACCCGGGATAGACTCAACCAGACGCGCGAAAGGTAAAAGGCCGGTCCATTTCAACCTTCATCAGAGAACATTTCAGTTAGTGTCTCCCATTAATATGCATGTCAGTGTGCAAATTAATAAAGCATGTACCGTTGAAGCCATCCTGAGTGTATCATCCAGTTTTCCTTAGGAGTGCGAGTGACCAGAGGCTCAAGCTTGCGCTCATACCATATCGCACCACGATGACCCCTATTAATGTCCCCATTCAGCAACCACATTCCCGACATTCCTGCACATAAAAAATCAGAACATAGTGCCACACTTAATAAAAATTCAGAACATAGCGCCACACTAAATACAAATTCATAACATAGTGTCACACTTTATAAAAATTCAGAACATGGTGCCACACTTAATACAAATTCAGAACATAGTGCGCCACTTAATAAAAACTCAGAACATAGTACCACACTTAATACAAATTCAGAACATAGTGCCACACTTAATACAAATTCAGAACATAGTGCCACACTTAATACAAATTCAGAACATACTACTGCTAGCTTAGCTTCTTCCTCTCGCCCTTACTCCTCTACTGCCTCTACCTCCTCTTCTTCCCCGGTTGCCTTGTCCATGCCCAGTGACGAAAGTGGGACAATTAGTGTCCCTATGGCCAAATTCATTGCATAGAATGCATTGCCTAGTTGGACCTCCTGCTTCAGATTCATCCATATCATTCCAGATGCGCTGACACTGCCCGTCTACCTCTACTTGTACGCATATGCTCTGGGTTTGGAATGTAACGTCTTTCAGCGGGGTTGACGCTGTTGAAATTACCCATTGATCAAAAACCCATTAGCTCACCTGTCCAGGTATTGAGGACAGACTCTTTCAGAAAAAAATGGAGACACAAACGATATTGCGTCCATTCCAAGCTGCCCGCAAGCAGCAAGTACATGTGAGCAAGGTAGGTGAAGCAATTTCGGTTTGTTGCATGTGCACTCACATGTTGGCCAGGCTTGATTACCAATTTTCACATCATGCGTCCTCAACTCATTTGCACATCCGAATTTGTTGTTGGCTAAGCGGACATCAAACCTTCTTTCTTGATTACCGATGGCGACTACAGTGTGTGACCTAGCTTTTTGCATCTTGTTGTCCATGTACTTCGTGACTCTTTCACAGTATTGTGTATTCGGGTTGTTGAAGATATGCTGCTCTGCTTTTTGACGTCTATCTCGGATATACTTGACGGTGCCATAGAAAATACCATCAACGATGGCTGTAAGTGGCAATGCTCGGTTTCCTCTGAGGACAAAGTTGTAAGTTTCCACGAGGTTCATTGTCATGACACCGTACCTTGCTCCATGTGTGTCATGTAGCAAAGACCACCTTTCCAGAGGCTCATGCTCTATCCACTGCTCGAAGGTTTTAATCGACCTCCCAAGCCTTCTCCTAGTACCAGGTGGGTCAAAGCCTGGCAGGTCACATAGCCCAACAGGCTCCTCCTCCATGGCCGATGTTCCTATTGCCAACTGTGCAGCTACTGCTTCAACATGTGCCCTCACCGCTGCATCTCTTGCAGCTTTCCTGTCCCTCACGTGTCTCCGCGTGCACACATTAAGTATGTCGCGTATCAAATTGTACTTCCATAACTGGTTCTGCTTGCAGAGTTTTTTGAACAGATTCACCAGGTTCTTATTTCTAAACTGCGAGAACAAATTAGCCCCCAGATGGCGCATGCACCAACGGCTCTGCAAGTCCTGCCATGGAACTTGTTCCTCAGGGCCTGAGTTTGTCAGTGTCCTTATCGCACTGAGTATACTTGCATGCCGGACATGAAGGATGCACACATTGGGCTTCTCCTTCACAACTGATATTTTCAACTGCCTGAAGAACCATGTCCAACTTTCAATGTTCTCACTCTCCACAAAAGCAAATGCGAGTGGGATGACTTGATTTTGGCCGTCTTGACTGTCAGGATCTGACCCTTGTACTTGCCTGTGAGAAAAGTACCGTCAACACATATCACCGGTCGGCAATGCCTGAAAGCTTCGATGCATACACCGAAAGAGAAGAAGAGACGATGCAGCACCCTCACAGTTGGGAATTCTGGCATGAACATGTCTTGGATATCGATATAGGTGCCTGGATTCCGCTGCTGCAGGGTTTGGAGGAGCTGGACAACAGAGTCATATGCATCAAAATAAGAACCAAATCTCCTCTCAAGCGCCGCATGCTTAGCCCTCCAAGCCTTGCCATAAGAAATTATGTACTTGAACCTGGCGAAGACTTTTGTCTGGACTGCCTTCACTTCCATAGCTTTGCCCTGCACTATCTCATCGTAAAACAACCGAGCAATAAGCGTCGATGAAAGGTTGGCATGATCCTGAGGGATGCAGGGAATAAGACAACTGTGATTAATTAAGTCACTTATCACCCAACTTGTGCCATACTTAGGGAGAAAGCCGTGCACCCTGGCGGGACAATCTGCGTTCTTGCATACCATTGTCAGGAATTTCTGACTGGACACCTGAGCTGTGAAAACCCTTTGCGTGGACATTGCCCAGTTAATTATTGCATCTTTCAGGGCTAGCTTGTTCGGATACATAGCACCCGTCACAATATTGTTCTGGTGATATTGCCAGGCTGAATCATGTCCATCATTCACGGTCATTGCAGATGAGAAGTCATGATTCCACGATGCAGGATTCGGGACCTCCTCTGCATTTTCTTCTTCATCTGACTCGTCAGAATCATCGGCATGACCCCTTTCAACATCGGTGTCTTCTTCTTCCATCTGGTCCTGCATGTGCCCATCTACCTCATCGGTGTCCACCTCGCCATTGTAATCACCATCGGCATTTCCTCCTTCTACCTGACTACTCTGCCCATGGTTCATAACCATAAGCATTTCCTCCTTCTACCTGACTGCTCTGTCCTTGTTCGTAACCATCATCTCTAGCATTTGACATAGATAACTGCCTCCCTACACTGCTATGACCAGGATCGTAGCCACCCTCGCCTTCATGTGCAGTGACCTCCTTCACGACGGGAAGCACTAAAGCAACAGGATTGCATCCCCTTCGTTCACAACCTTGTAACCACCGCACCCATTCGGAGTCTCGCTCTATCGGCCTCAAATAAAAGTAAATTATTGAACTTGACAGTGTCCACAATGCATGAACACCGACGGTGTGTGTTTCAGTATCAAGACCTAAACTTGCCGCAATCCATTCTTTCAACTGACTGACAGACCATGTTTGAGGTGCGCTCATTGGCACATCTATGTGAGTAAATTCACTCGGATCTGCTCCCATCTCAGTTGTTTGGACAGTACCAGGACCATAGCAAAATCTGAAGCTCACTACATCGGACATCTCGGCTCACCTATTTTTTTTCAACAACGAAATACAAGTATTAAGCAACAACTTAATATACCCCCACTAACAAATATTAGACATGTCTATATATTAGCTAGCTATATATTACAGAATATTAACGGAGCAACTAATACTACCGGAGCAACTACAAATTTTTACACAACTAATTAGTTAACATCTAAATATATTTACGTATACTACCGGAGCAACTAACAATAATCACACACCTAATTTATTCACATCGAAACATATTAACAAATACTACCGGAGCACCTACGAAAAATAAAATGTTGGTTGAAATATACCCTTGAAGCGTGCGTGCGAACGACGAACTACGGCCTTCAATCACCGGAATCGGAGCGGGAAACTCCACCAAACTGCCGGAGCTTCACCTCCACCGCCTCCACCACACTGCCCCAACTTCTCCACCACCACCTCCACCTCCACCGCCGCAACAAGCTCCACCAATGAGCTGGAAAAAAACTCCACCTAAATGCTCACCACGACCGCCATGAGCTACCCCATCAGTAGATCGAGGTCTCTTTTGGTTGCCCTAACTGAGTAGAATTCATTCACGGTGCCAAATCCACAAATAAATGGTTCATTTAGGTGTAGAAATTGGGGGCATTTTGGTGTACGGAGAGGAGAAGGAAAGAACAGAAGAAGAACGCTCGCGTGGGAGGAGGAAGAAGACGCAGGGAGCCGGCCGTGCCGCGCGAGGTGGGTCCACAACCTGTCGGCCCGCAGCTGGCCGGTCGGCCCGCGATAAGCTGACAGGGGCTCTCCCCATGACCGCCGCGCCGACAGCTCCCTCTCTCCCCCCTCGTGACGTGGCCTACCCAATCCGCGCGCGACACGTCGCAGGCTGGCCAGCTATCGGCCTGCTACTGGCTGAGTGCACCCAGTCGGCCTGCTGTGGGCTGACTAGGCCCAATCGGTCCGCAGCGGGCTGACGGTGTATTATTTCTAAAATTCTTTTTTTAAGCGTAATATTTGTGCAAATTAATAAAAAGAAATTGTATTATTTAAAAAAAATAGCCACATGCAAGTGAGAACAAACGCAAAAGGACAAAACACATTGGAAGAGGAATAAACAAACCAGCCGACAGGAGAGAAACATGACAACCAGGCAAAGAACGGGAAGAAGGACGTAAACAACGGGACTGTCTATTTAACAGTCGACTGAAAATCAATTCGATTTCAGTCAAATTTTCGAGCCAATCAAATTGTTGCGGTTGTACGTACGCTAACGGATCTCTCATTCAATTGTTTTCCCTGACCCGATACCAAAAAAGACCGAAAAGCTAGGACAGACTCAATACGCCCAAAAAAACACCTGACAAACACGACACATGAGAACACTTGAAAAAATAGGTCCCAAAAGTTCACTGATACTGTATACAACACCCAGACGAAAAAAACATAGGTACCGGCGTGAAAAGGCGTCACTTCTCCATCAACTTGTAGTACAGTCACAGTGTTAAAAACAGTAGAATCTACAGTTTAAATAGTGTTTCCATACAGTGTAATTACAACACAATGGCAGTGTAAATCTGACAATGAACTACAGAATTTAGAGAAGAGTTACAGTGCTATTAAGGTAAATTTCTTTACAGTGTAATTTACAGTAGACTTACACCAAAATTACACTGCAAATACAATATTTACTGTGAAGATTACAGTGTAATTTAGAGTAGAGTTACAGTGTAATTACAGTAGATATCTTTACAATGTCATTTACAGTAGATTTACACCAAAATTACAGTGCAAATACAGTGTTTACTGTGAAGATTTACAATGTAATTTAGAATAGAGTTACAGTGTAATTACAATAGATTTTCTACACTGAAGTTTACCCAAAATTACAGTGTAAATAGTGAAAGATTTACAGTGTAAATTGCAGTAGAAACATGTGTAAATCAATTGAATTACACCAGTATATTTACAGTTTTACAGTGGAGTTTACACTGTAAATCTGCAATTGAATTACAGTAGTAAGATATGCAGTCTTTACAGTTGAAACACTCTGACCGTAAATTGCTCACAGTAAGAGAGTGCTAGATGGACAAACCCCGAAACCTATCTAGAAAAATGATGTTACCTAACGGATGATACATTGTCCTATGTTACCGTAAATTGTCCTATGTTTCTTTTCCAAAATGTGCACGTATACGGAGCAACGGATGATACATAGCTAAGGTTATCACTAGAAAGTGAAGAAAATGCATTTCTGAATGTAGGCCCACATTCATTCACACAACTCCTACATTCAAAGGTAATATATAAGGTAAAGCAAAGAACAAACACCAAGAGGTAGAGAACTGAAAACATTGTAGCGGTTACATACTCTAAATGTACTCTTTATTGTTATCCTTCTAACTGGCACATACAACATCACTGGATTCAGATATGGAGCAGGCCAAAGAAATTGAACAAGGAAATTTAGTTACAAAGAAGTTCGAAATCAGTAGCAATCGATTTGACAAGCCGAATACTGTAAGAGGGACCTCTGTTTTAGCAAACTTAAGGAGGCACTCCATTCCATATCTCTGAACAACATCCCTGTACCTAGGGCGCAAGCATTGACAACAGTAGTGAAAACCTGCCAGAATATCTACTAGATACAATAATCAGGGGGGAGGGGGATTGAGAGGGTAGCTTACCACAATACGTTCTCCGACAGATGAAATCTTTCTCTTTAAGCATCTTACTCTGTTAAAAACATACAAAGGGAGAAAAAAACATTCAATTAACCAGAGAGAAGAGAGAAATCAAACAAGAGTGATAAGCAACATTAAAATTCACACACATGATTCATGTAGATGTGAAACAGAGCTTTGTTAATATTTCCATCAGTCTTAGATAGGTCCCGAGCATAAAAAGGGTATAGTTAGGAGTAAGTAATCTGGTACTATATGGTTCATGTAAAGCAAAAAGAGCAAAATAAAGGACAAAAAGTAATACCAATGCTGCATCAATTATTCATTATCAGCAAAGTCCTTAGGCATGAACGGTTTGTCAAACGAATCTGCAGTGTCAAAAAATGATTCGACAGGGCCACCCTGTTCCTAAACCTTGCGGAGTCTACCAATTTCTTAAAATTAAGCCTATAAACAGATTACATGATAAAATAAAAGAATAGAAAATAGAAATTAGGAAAGTCAGAAAGTGCTACACCGAAACTATTAAACAGTTGAACACCACTTAAAGGAACTGAAAATGCAAGACTTACGTTTAAATTATAGTAAAAAATATAATACCGTAGTGTAAGTTTCTGTGTGCTATCACTGTAACTATTTGCATATGTTATAATTTAAATTACATTAACCCAGAATTGATATTACAGTGAATCAAAATAGAAAATTACATGAACTCAACTGCTCACTGTAATCAGGGCAATTACATTGAAGAACTGAAACAAAATACATACATTACTTACACTATAATACTGATCCAACTTACACTATAAAATCCAGGCAAATTACACTGAAAGAATATGGGAAACTACACCGTAATACTGGTCCAAATTACACTGGAGGGGCATTACACACCAAATAAGGCTGGATGTAGAATTACAGTCAAAAACTGAGGAGATTACACTATAATACTGATGCAAATTACAGAGTAATCAAAAAAGGGCATGAATTACAGTGCAAATGCTGATACAATTTACACCCAAAAACTGTGGGATTTACACTATAAATACTGACGCAAATTAACATAACACAATTGGCGCATTAGACTGTAATTTAGAGATTCAGATAACAGTACAGTGAAATTCAGAAAATATTAGAGATACATTAGACTGTAATTCTAGCGCATTACAGTGTACTTCAAAGATAATTTGCGTAATAATAACTTGGTGGATTACAGTGAAATAAAGACACACATTACAGAGTAATTTGAGAGATACATCATAACACAACTGGGGGCATTGCAGTGAAATTCAGAGACACAATATAGACTAAAGAAACAAAAGTTGAACTAGTTGAACTACATTGTAGATCAGAGTTACAAATACAGAGTAAATTCAGAGCTAATCCAATGCTACTGGACCAATGCTACTAACACACCAATGCCAGCTGTAAATTCAGAGCTAGTCCAATGCTACTGGACCAAACAATCAACAAGAAAAAAGAATCCTCATGCAATGAACACTGAAACTATGGCAAAAACACTGAAAAGCATGAGGTTGCAGTGAAGCTACACAGGACGAGGTACAATGAAGCTATAGGGGCAGCTAATTGGGTTAAAAATCGCACAGCAAAACTGCATACAATACTAGGTAAATCTCAGTGTAACATACACTCCTATTATGGGGGAACACTGAAAAAACAAGCATAAAATTCAGGTAGGTACAGAGAAGGGAACGTCCAAACAGAGAAATTCAGTAACCAGCGGGATAAAACAACGGCGTGGAACAAAAACATGAGTAAAATTAGGGGCTACAACTACAACTACAACCCAATACAGAACAACCAGAACTCGATCTTCAGAAGTCAAGCCACGGGATCCACCCCTGAAAACTAACGCCTATACGCCTACCTACACATCAACAGCAGAGAACTTACGTCTACACGTACATCCACATCAACAGTAGAACACTGCCCAGGGAAATGGCCTATGAAATTCAAACCGGGCGGGATTTGGCCTACATCCGCAACAAAAAACACAAGACCACGGCATGGAGGACTATGGCACGCTGCAAGCTCCTACAAAAAACTCAGACGCACAGGCTGAAGACTATGGCGCGCTGCAAACGGGCTGAAGCAGAAAACCGCGCCCGATGAAAAAAAAACAAGCCCGAAAACCAGCATAAAGCCAAACAGGACCGAGCGTGAATCTCAGCGAGCGGCCAACAATTTGAATGAAAGCAAATTGAAAATCAGTCAGCTGAAAAATAGCAAATCGGTAAACAAATCAACCTCTGGATGCGAACCATGCATGGAAACCAATAGGAAGTGCCGGCCATGCATGCCCATGCAGCCAATGTCAAAGTGAATTAGAATTCTCAGCGTTAATAGCTAGTTGCACACAAATGTGTACCCCTCCAAAGCCCCTACTAAAGCATGTGTCATATTCCGATTGGCTGCGAATCAACCTGTGGTTGAGTTGGTTAGGTGGACAGTGGTATCCCCAACCCACCAGGGTTCAAATCCTGGTGCTCGCATTAATTCTGGATTTATTTCAGGATTTCCGACGATGCGCTTTCAGTGGGAGGAGACGTTCCGGTTGACGACGAGGTGCTCATAGGGGTAGGGTGTGCGTGTGTGCGTTCATAGGGATGAGTGTATGCGCGTGTATATGAGCGCTTGTGTTTGTACTGATGCTCAAAAAAAAATATTCCGATTCGCTAACTTTTCATTGATAAGCACGTGTCGAGAGGAGGAGGTGGTTTACAGGAGGAAGGGATCAGCCGGTTGATTTACAGAGTTTTCCAAAGAATATACGGTGTGTGTGCGGTGGTGGAGTCCCGTCCCGTCAGTCGGGCTTCCCCCGGTGTCTTGTTTCGTTAGGCTGCCCCTCCGCGGCCGGTGCCGACGCGATCGATCCCCCTTCCGCCTCGCCTTCTTTCTTGGATCCGAATTCAGATAAAGCTCTCCCTGCTGCCTCAAAACTGAAAATAATAGATAGAGCAGCCGACCTGGAGAGAGAGAAAGAAAGAGAATCGCTCCGCCTGATCTGTGCTCTCGAGCCTGGCGTCGTCGCACCGTACCATGGGGCTGCCGGCACTCAATCGGCTCATGTCTATGCAGCGCGATCGGCGTCGCCGGCCAACTCAAGGCCGCAGTAAGCCGCCCGACTCTCACCTCCCTAGCTCGGCCGTTCTGTTTATTCATCTCTGCCATGTGTTGTGTCTTCATGTCCTGATGACATCTAGTTCAGCACGTTTCTTTTAGCATCAACAGCCTATAACCAAGCTCTATTTTTCTTTGTTTGCCATTAATAATCTGTAATCTGTTCAATGTCTTACCAAGAGGGCTGGGCGGCGGTCGATCTGTACAAAATTTATTGTATCTGCCGTTTACAGTTTCTTTTCCCCGAAGAATAAAAGAGCAATATACCTGTAATTTTATTGTGTCTAACCAATGCATCGTGTATCGCAGATGGACTGGTGACTTCATCCCTGGCTAAAAGGAAGGACTCACCCTGCATACATGATGAAAATTCTCGACTTGATAAAAAATCGAGATATTCAGGACCACCCCTTCTAGAGGTTCGCCATAAGAATGCTGATAATTAGCAACTTACTTATATTGCAAGTAAAATATCACTATGACGGTTCTAGCTGCGCAAATTGGTGGATCAATACTAGCTAAATAAAATTATCTCTTCATAAGGACTAGACTTCCTACTTTCCTAGCTATAGCTATCCCCGTACTAGTTGCTTCAACTTCTTCCCGTGTGATTGTGCTACCTCTGTGCTTTTGTTGGCTTCGTAGTCCACTGCGGTGCATATGTTCGTGTTTTTCACCGTAGCTGCTAAAGCTGTTGGATTCGTTTACATGGTCTTGTGCACATTTGAATGCTCAGATATAACTACCTTATTGTTAGTGTTATTACATACGATCCTATTTTTCCTTTCCAAAATTGAAGCAACTGTTCGCCTTTACAATCCCTAAGTTGATCTTTTCACCAATGCTTGTTCATGCAGGACATTTGGCATCATATACATTCTCTGCTTCCTCTGCGAGATGCTGCACGTGTTGCCTGCGTGTCTCATTCATTTAGAAGTTCTTGGAGTTGTTTTCCCAATCTCAGCTTAACTAGGGAAACACTGGGTTTGGATAACGGGGTGGATGGATTGTCATGTCCATGTGAAGTAGCGATGGATCTTGCAAGGAAAACCGACCATATTCTAAAAAACCACTCAGGCATTGGCGTTAAGGCACTCAAGCTTGAAATATGTGATTTCCCCTTTTTCAACACCTCCTGTGATCTCGATCGTTGGCTTCATATTGCTGTCAAACCAGGGATTGAGGAACTT
Organism: Triticum aestivum; assembly: GCF_018294505.1. Lineage (NCBI taxonomy): Eukaryota > Viridiplantae > Streptophyta > Magnoliopsida > Poales > Poaceae > Triticum > Triticum aestivum. The sequence goes on from NC_057806.1 coordinate 487,207,649, forward strand.
AACCTCCGGCTTATTGAATCTCGTGCATCTCTTTGTCGAGAAAAATCTCATGCGGCTCTTTGTCGAAAGATATCTCAAAAATCACATGCAACTGTGTACAACTTTCCATGCTCACTTTTAGATGGGAGTGGCAAGTCGATCCAGCAGCTTTATCTCAACAACTGTGCCCTCCGTCCCACGGTTGCACTTGGCCGCTTAAGAAGCCTGACTAGTCTAAATTTTTTTTTTGTGCGTATTACAGAAAATGAGTTAAGGTGCCTTTTTTCCAGTTCAATTGCTTTGGAGAAACTGACACTCAGGTCCTGCGATGAATTATTTTTCCTGGAGATACCTAGCCTGTTGCAGCGGCTTAGCCACCTGGTTGTTGAGGAGTGTACAAATCTGGAAGTGATAAAGAGCAAAGCCCCTCATCTGTACAGTTTTGGATATCGTGGTACCCTAGTACGACTATCTCTTGGTGATTCATTGCAAAACCTATACATTGATGCTTCAGATCAGGACGTTGTTCATCATGCTTGTGCCGATCTTCTGCACGTGGTGCCAAATCTTGAAGCTCTTGAAATATCTTCATATTATCCGGTATATTCTTATAGTTTGGATTATTAGACACCAGAACTACGCAACAAGCAGTAACCTGTACTTTACTGGGATAATTAATCTAAATCATTTTTTATGCAGATGGATACACTGGTGGTACCTGGCAAATTTCTCCACCTCCAACGACTATGTATTGGGTTTTTTACCCCAGACTATGACTATTTGTCTCTGGTTTCTTTACTCGATGCGTGTCCTTCCTTGGAGACTTTTGTATTGTCCGTAAGTCTACAGAGTGTAGTAGAAGTTGTACATACACCCCTAGCAAAACTATGTGCAGTTTTACTAAGTTATATAGCATTAATACAAGTATATGTTTTGTCTTTTCACTGTTGTTATTGACATTGCCATCTATCCAATGTAGGTAGAGCCAGATCGCGTGAGGAAAGAATCAGTTTTAGGAAATTCTTCTCATAATCTAATCCAGATGCCAGGCCACATGCATAGGAACATAAAGGATGTGCATATCATTGGCTTCTGTTATGCAAACAGCATGGTTGAGCTAACATGCCATATACTTGAGAATGTGAAGTCGCTTGAGTACCTTACACTGAGCATCTCTGGGGATGATGAAATTTTGTGTTCTAAAAGTGAAAATGGTATATGCCTTCGAATGAACAAGTATATGAGGATGGAAGCCCGCAAAGCACTCTTGGCCGTGGAAAGACACATTTTGGGGAAAGTTCCATCTACCGTAGAGTTAGAAGTTGTGAAGCCTTGCAGCCGGTGCAATACTCTTTAAAATTTAGGCCAGGAATAAGGTGCTCTTCCCGTCTTTTAACCCAGGTGCATGTTTTGCCATTGTAATTTCTCTTTCTTGCACCTTGTGTGTGCGTGCGCGCGTGATTCTACACGGCCAGAATAAGTGGTATTTGCATCATTTCTTTTGTTCTTGTTCTGATCGATTAGGCTTGTATTTTAAGTGGGCTGTACCTATTGCACTAGTTGACTAGTGATTATAGTTGGGTACAAAAGCTGTGAGGTATCATGGTCAAACAAAAAGGAAAATATTTTTTTGTTCGAAGTAGGAATCTCGTCACATGATGCACACATTTATTTTATTAAACAAAATTTAGTGGCGTTGGTGTTTATATATTTATAAAGAGATTACATGTACAACTACAAGTCATATATGAAGCTACATACAAGTCTAATACCCTCCCTCAATTTCAACCGTCTTCCGCAAGTTGAGATTGCGCCGACAATTTTTAAACAAGGGTAATGGCAACGGCTTGGTGATGATGTCCGCAAGCTGATTTTTAGAAGAGATAAACTTGATCTGAAATACTAGATTGGACGAAAGGTGTGTAGCACCAATATTATCACATCAAAGAACCGATGGTTGTCGTTGAGGTACTCGTAACTCACGAAGCAAAGACTATACCGAAATAAGTTCTACAGTTGCATTTGCTACTTGCTTGAGAGCACTCCATGCGATCAGGTTGGGGCCGAAAGAGACCGCATACCCCCCCCCCCCCCCCCCCCCCCCCCTCTTGGATCGCGGATCATCAGGATTTCCTGCTTAGTCTGCATCTGAAAAAGGCTGAAAGAACAGCAGAGGGAGCAGGCCGAAGATGTTGTGAGGCGAACATAATGAAGAGTTCGCTTCACGGCTGACCGATGTGAATCCCGAGGTGCATGTAGGTGCAAACATATTTTTGGGCAAAAATCACTGTTCTAACTTGTGGTCGAAATCAATTCATAAACTGAACTGTTGGCAAAAAAATTCCGCTCCACTGATCCCTTCATATAGAGCCCGACAGCCGGACGCCACACTATAATGTGCAACGCCTAACTGACAGTCTGGAATGCGACGCTGCCAGACTAAAGTTGCTAAGTCAGTGTGTAACGCCTGAGAGTTAACGCCTAATGTGTAGGCGTTGCACTAGTGGCTTCACCATTTGCAACTACAAGATGAAGCGGCCACTAGTGCAATGCCTAGCGTCTAGGCGTTGCATGCTGACTTAGCAATTTTCAGTCAGTCTGGGGTGCGACGCTGGCCAAATGTGTAGCGCATGTCAGTCAGGCACTGCACAGTTTAGTGTGGCGCCTGGCTGTCGGGCGTTACATGAAAGGGTCAGTGGGGCGAAAAATTTTCACCAACAAAGTTTGTTAATTGATTTCGACCGCAGGTCATATTTGTCGTTTTTGCCCATTTTTTTGTCACATGTGCTGGGTGGTGGGCCCATCATGTCAGGGCTGCTGAGTGCTGACATATTTTTTGTCATTAAAAACCAAATTGTTTCTACACCTATCCCTACACGCAGATCCAATCGCACCATGAGGTATCACGGGAGGGACCCTAGCACTGCATATTTTCCCGGCCGTCTCCTATGTAGTTGTGAACAGGGGCATCCCGTAGAATATTTTCCCTACCGTGCACGGTAGAGGAGCCTGTCACTGGGCCTAATTTGGTAACCCAGGGATCCCCCTGGGATCCTGGCCCCTTCCGGCCTCGTTTGGTTGTCCGGAATCCCGTGAGGATCCCCGTCGAAAACCAGGGCGCACGACCCGCGGGGCACATTAGGCCCGGGTAAGCCCACGACCCATTTGGCTGCTCCCTGACCACGGGTTTTCGTCCCCGATCTGACCCATTTCCACGGGGGAATAATCCACGCCTCGGGGGGTCGGGGAGAAAACCCTCAATACGACGGCGCACCGCCTCTCGATTTCCTTTCCTAGCTACCGAGAGCAGCACCTCCACGGCTCCACCACCTTCAGTGATGGTCAGTCAAAGTGCCTTCCCCGGTCCTCGCCTCCTGTATTGGGTGTTGCCAAACTAGCACGGGGATAGGGCTGAATCTGCCCCGTGGTGGGAGAGGATCCCTCTGTACTCCTAAAACTCCCCCACGGGGCTTACTACCCTGATTTTCTTTTACCTTGCAACCAAATGAGGCCTCCTCGGGTGCAAAGCCCTTGCGGAAAATCTGGCCCGGGCTAGCTGTGTGGACATTTGGACCCTCGAAGTTCGGAGGTTTTCTCGGCCCGATCCTCGCCATATCCCCGGGATAGGATCCACGCCTCGCGGCATCGGGAGACAATTCCCTGTCTCGCTCGCTCGCGGCACCTAGCTCTCTCGCCCACGCCTCGCTCGCTCCCGTCGCCTCCCTTCCCTGACCACGTGCTGCTCCAAGGCTGTGGAACCTACTTTCTTCCTTGATCTCCGCATGTATCTCGCACTCACGGCTCCGCCTCCGTCGTGCTCACCGGCGGCGGCCACCGCAACCGTAGCGTCAGATCCTCCACTAGTCATAGCTGATTAGACGGGCGACCATGGAGCTCTGCGCAGCCTGCCTACTAGGTCGCGCCACAAGCAAGGCTGCCAGCGATCTGAGGGCATCTCCAGCTGTTCGGCCCCCCCAGGACGCCTAAAAATCGCCCCCTGGGGGCGCGCTGGCGCTAAACCGCGCACTGGGAGCGTGATGCCCCCCAGTCGCGGCGCCCATGTTTTTTTTAAAATTCAAATACGGCGCAAACACGACTGAAATTTAACGCAAACATCGGCGAGTTCGTTCAAACTTAAACATATTTTACAAAAAAAGAAAAAAAAAACTTCGGCGGGCTACCCTCGCCGTCCCCCTCGCCGCCCGCCTCGCCGCCCGCCCACGCGGTTTACATGCCGAGGAGGCGGTAGAACCGCGTGTAGTCGCCGCCGCCGTCGTCGTCGTCGTCGCCGCGCCCGCCTGCGCCTCTGTCGTCCCTGCTGCATCCCTCCCCGGGTTGGCGGGGACGTACCGTGGCCCCTCCCTCGCTGCCCGCGGCAGGGACGCGTGGATGCGTGCGATCTCCGCACGCCGCGCCGCCCCGGTGGGTGGTGGTGGCACCGGCACGCCGCCGGTGCTGATCCTCCACACGCCAGGCACCCGCATGTCCGGCGGGACCGGGTACCCGGCCTCGTAAAGGAGGCGAGCCTCGTCTTCGTGGAGATGGCGGCGGCCGAAGCCGTTCGCTGCCGCGCCGTCACCAGGGAAGCGCTCGGCCATGGCTGGAGACGGCGAGAGAGAGGAGAGGGAGAAACGACGGCGAGAGAGAAGAGAGGGAGGAACGACGACGGTGAGAGAGTGTGGTCGCCGAGCACGCTGGTACGCGTCTTATATAGGCCGAGACGCCGCCTGTACGCGTGGCCGCCGTGTGTACGCGTGGCAGGCAAGGGAGGGCGAGGGACGCGTGTCGTCCGGCCTTCACTGCGCCGCCCGTGAGGCATCAATGGCGCAGGCTGACCGGCGCGGCAGCGCGGCAGCTTTGGCATTGATTCGCTGCGGAAAACGAGGCGATGAGGACGACGAAGGGGCGAGAAGAGAGCCGTGTCGCTGACGCGGCGGGCCCGCGGCTTTTTCGCGCCAAAAAAGTTCGCCCGGCGCCCCCGGGAGCCCCCCAGCGCGCCGGGTTCGGCCTGGGTCCGCCGGCGCTGTTTTCGGCCCAGGCCGGCGAAAATCGGGCTCCTGGGGGCGCGACTGGGCCGATTTTTCGGCGCCGGCGCAAGAAAAACGCCTGGGGAGGCCTTCCTGGGGGCGCGGCTGGAGATGCCCTGATGCGTGTAGAGCTGCATGGGCGCAGCTGGATCCGGGTGCTCCAGCGCAACAGAACTACAGAAGGCTGCGTCCAGTAGCCAAGGGAGAAGCGGTACTTTTCCCATCTGCCCAAAGGAGTTTTTTTCATGAATACGCAAAGCTTGCGTATCTTTTCATTGATAGAAGAAGAGAAAATGAGTACAATAGAGGATACAACGAACCGAGAGCAGGGAGAGGGATGCTCAGCCCGAACAGGGAAAAGACACAACAAAACCCACCAAGCCTAAAACTTGAGAGGCAGATCGGATGAGCACAACATCGAACATCTTCAGAGCCAACACCGGGGACACCGCGAGCAAGCAAGATGACGCCTTCAAGAAGGGAAACGGCATTGTGAGGCCGTCGCCATCCGATCCGACAAATCGGACCTAGAGTTTCCCCCGAAGCTCGAAGAGGGGCACGTTGAGAGGCCATGACAGCGCCTCCAACAAGGAAAACGACACCCACGAGTGTCGCCGCTGCCAGCATCGGCAAGCCGAGTATGGATTTCGCCAAGCCTGTGTCCGTGCAATCCCATAGCCACCAGATGAGGAACTGAAGATGAGGAAGCCCGCCCGCCGATCGATCGCCACCTCATTACGGTGGAAGGGGTGGGGCTGCATCTGCCGCCGAAAAAACACGAGCTTTGGAGCCGACATGGCGTGTAGGAGGATGGGGTCGGGAAGGCAGCAAGGTAGAGAGCCAACGCGGATGGGTAGGGGTGACGACCGGCGCCGTCGGCAAGCCAGGAACTGGAAGGGGAGCGCACTTCCGAGCTGCCGAGGACGGAGTAGCCAGAACACCGGCGAGCCAGAGAAGCTGAAAAGGACGCAGCAACCCAAGCACCGGGGCCAAAATCGCGCCGGTAGGACGCCGGCATGCCATGGACACCGGAGAACGCAGGTCCGTGACCGTCGGGACCGGAGCGAAGCCGACAAGGATCCACCGCGAAGCTTCTACCGCTGCCAATGAAGACACCCGTGACCTCACACCTGCAGATGTCGGCGCCGCAGCTCGGAGGAGACGCCGTCAGTGACGGAGAGTGGCCTGCACGGGGCAGGGCCAAGCCTCGGCTAGCCCGGCCACCTCCACCCAAGGGCCTTGCGCACGCCCCCCATGAACAGCAGCGCGAAGAAGAAGGGCTGCGCCGATGGAGGAGGCAAGGGTGGGCGGGGAGGAGCACCAAGGGCATGCCGCGCCGCCGCGCCGGACAGGCAAGGGAGAGGGCAGTTGTTGGAGGAGGGAAGGCCGCCGTGCGCCAGATCGGATCTGGGGCGGCGGGGAAGGGGCCTCCGGCGCCAGGGAGACCAAAAACCGCCCCGCCGCCGCCATCCCCAGGCGCGGCGCGGGTTCCCCGGCCGGCCCTCCGGCAGCGGCGAAGCAGCGGAGGTGGTGGAGGGCGGGGCTTCCGCCGGCGGTCGAGGTTTCCCCCGTGTCGCCAGATGCGGGCGACGCGGGGGTCAGAGAGTGAGCGTTACTCTCTTTTCATTCTCGTGCGTGCATCTGCCCAAAGGGTCATCTGAATTTTCTCCGGGATTTTAATTTGACCAAGAATATTCCACCCTGGTCATCTTTTCCCTTGAAATATCCACCCTCACGTCCAAACAAGGCCTCAGAGTCCGGCTTCCTCCCGTGTCGTGTTTCGTTAGGCTGCCCCTTGAAAATAAATAGAGCAGCCGATCGGAAGAGAGAGAGAGAGGGAGGGAGGGAAGAGAAAGAATCGGTTCGTCGTCACACCATGGGGTTGCTGGCACTCAATCGGCTCATGTCTATGCAGCCGGATTGGCGTCGCCGGCCAACTCAAAAGGCGTAGTAAGCTGCCCGCCACTCAGCTCCCTAGCTCGGCCTATTCGACTCTGCCATGTCTTGTGTGCATGTCCTGATGGCATCTATATGCAACCAAGTTGTTTTTTTCTTCTTTTTTGCGATAATCTGTAATCTGTTCAATCTCTTACCAAGAGAGCATGTTTGCGGTCGATCTGTATATGTTTTTCTTTTGTTTTTGCGCGGGAGCACTCTATTGTGTCGGCTGTTTTCCCAAGATAAAAAGAGCGGTATACTTGTTCTCTTCCATTGGCATCTCCCTTATTCTAAAAATGATGCATCGTGTATTGCAGATGGATTGGTGACTTCATCCGTAGCCAAAAGAAAGGTCTCACCCTGCCTACATGATGACAATTCTGGGAGTGTTAAAAAATCGAGATATTCAGGACCACCCCTTCCAGAGGTTCGTCATTAAATGCTGATAATTTGCAACATACTACTTGTATTGCAAGTAAAATATCGTTGTGTCTGTTCTAGCTGCGCAAATTGGTGGATCAATTCTAGCTGCGCAATCTGTGTTCGTGTCATGTACTTTTAATTTGCTGTAGCTGCTAAAGTTGTTGAATACTTTTACATGGTCTTTGCACATTTGAATGTTCAGATCAGATTTTTTTAGTGTTACTTCATCTGGTCCTTTTTTTCCTATTCAAAACTGAAGCAACTATTCGCCTATATACAATTCTTAAGATGATTTTTTCTCCAATGCATGTTCATGCAGGATATATGGCATCATATATATTCTCTGCTTCCTCTGCGAGATGCTGCACGTGTTGCCTGCGTGTCTCATACATTTAAAAGTTACTGGAGACATTTTCCCAATCTCAGCTTAACTAGGGAAACACTGGGTTTGCATGACGGGGTGGATGGATTGTCATGTCGATGTGAAATAGCGATGGATCTTGCAAGGAAAATCGACCACATTCTCAAAAACCACTCAGGCATTGGCGTTAAGGCACTCAAGCTTGAAATATGTGGTTTCCCCTTTTTCAACAACTCTTGCGATCTCGATCGATGGCTTCACATTGCTGTCAAACCAGGGATTGAAGAACTTGACATGAAGCTTTTATCAACTTATGTAGCTCTTTGTCGAAAAAAATCTCATGCAACTATTTGTCGAAAGATATCTGAGGCGGCTTTTTGTCGAAAAAAATCCCATACAAATGTGTACAACTTTCCATTCTCACTTTTAGATGGGAGTGGCAAGTCGATCCAGCAGCTTCATCTCTACAATTGCGCCCTCCGCCCCACAACAGGACTTGGCCACTTAAGAAGCCTGACTAGACTCGAATTGTTTCGTGTGAGTATTACAGAAGATGAGTTAAGGTGCCTTTTTTCCAGTTCAATTGCTTTGGAGAAACTGGTACTCAGGTCCTGCAATGAATTATCTTTCTTGGAGATACCTAGCCTGTTGCAGCAGCTTAACCACCTGGTTGTCATGGATTGTGGAAATCTGGAAGTGATAAAGAGCAAAGCCCCTAATCTATACATTTTTCATTATGGTGGTACCCTAATACCGCTATCACTTGGTGATTCATTGCAGAACCTATACATTGATGCTTTATTAGGTCGCCAAGATGTTGTTCCTTATCCTTGGGCCGATCTTCTGCGCATGGTGCCACATCTTGAAGATCTCCAAATATCTTCGTATTGTGCGGTATATTCTTATAGTTTGCATTTTTAGACATTAGAATTACACAACAATCAGTAGCAACTTGCATTTCGTTATGACAATTAATTTGAAGCATTTTATTATGCAGAGGGATACACTGGTGGTGCCTGGCAAATTCCTCCACCTCCAATGCCTATGTATTGGGGCTTTTAACCCAGACTATGATTATTTGTCTCTGGTTTCTTTTCTCGATGCGTGTCCTTCCTTGGAGACTTTCATTTTATCTGTAAGTCTACAAATTGTAGTAAAACTGTACATACACCCCTAGTAAAACTATGTAATGTTTTACTAACATCTATTTTTAATAAATATTCTACACTCAACCTTAAAATAGCAGTATACATTTATTTTTATATGCCTGGTGGATCCATGCATTAGTTTGAGTATATGCTTCGTCTTTTAACCGTTATGATTGACATTAACATCTATGCAATGCAGGTAGATGCGGATCGCGTGAGGCAAGAATCGGTTTTAGCAGAATCTTCGCATGATCTAAGGCAGATGCCAGGACACGTGCATAGGAACATAAAGGATGTGTTTATCATTGGCTTTTGTTCAGCGAAGAGCATGGTTGAGTTAACATGCCATATGCTTGAGAATGCGAAGTCGCTTGAGTACCTTACACTGAACACCTCTTCGAACCCTGAAATTTCGTGCTCTGATAGTGAAAATGGTAGATGCCTCCCGATGAGCAAGCATATGAGGAAGGAAGCCCGCAAAGCGCTCTTGGCCGTGGAAAGATACATTTTGGGGAAAGTTCCCTGTAGTGTGGAGTTAGAAGTTGTGAAGCCTTGCAGCCGGTGCAATACTCTTGAAATTTAGGACAGGAATAAGTGATCTTTTAAGCCAGGTGCATGTTCTTGGCATTGTAATTTCTTTTTCCTCGCACCATGTAATTCTACACTCGCAAGTATAAGTGGTATTTGCATATTTGTTTTCTGTTCCATTGAGTTACTAACTGCCGGCTGATTAGACTTTGTACTTTAAATGCACCAGTCTTTATTTGGCTGTATCTGTATTGTTGTAGTTGAGTAATGATTATAGTCGGGTATAAAAGCTGTGATGCGGCATTATGGAGTTAAACAAAAATAATGGTTACACAACATTTAAATGATGCGCGTACCATACAGTATTTTTTTAGAAATAATGCACGCTCCCTCCGTCAAAGAGTAATATAAGGCGTTTTTCTTAATGAAACTTTTCTATGATTGATCAGTTTTGTAGAAAATTGTATCAACATCTACAATACAAGATAAGTAAAATATATGTCATGATGAATCTAACTATACTCACCTAGTACTGTATTTACTCCCTTTGGATGGAAATATAAATTGGATCGTCAATTAACTAGCGAAACATGTATACTATGTCATGAAGAATCTAACTATACTTCCTTTGGATGGAAATATATGTCATGATGACTCTAACTATATATATACTCCCTTTGGATGGAAATACAAATTGGATCGTCAATTTACTCCCTTTGGATACAATTGGATCGTCAATCCCTCCCTTATACCATCATATTCACTTTTTATTGGCATGTGCCCACAATTTCTTTCAATTATAGCCAACCAACATATTCTTTTTTATCGGCACATGCATACTACCACCGGCAATAATTTATGGAGTCCCTTGTTTTGCTCATGATTCTCGAGACAACGTCCTTACTTTCAGTCAATCACCTTATTTCCATACAACCTAGGGATATATAAAAACTGGTGTGATTTAGTATAAAGCTCCAAGGTGGGATTACTCCTATCGTAATTGCAAGCTAGTTGAGTTGGTTTTGTCCATCGGCACAATATGATCCGACGGAAAAAGAAATGTGTGGTAGGGTCAATTCGGCCCACCCGGGGTCAAACGAAAAAATTTGTGACCTACATGCGGAATGGACGGAACAAACTCTATACATATATTTTTACTTTTTCTGGGGCCAGCTGCGTGGGAGCAACTATATGACACTAGTTCCATCAAATAGCGTGTGCAACGCACAATGGTTCGCGTCTAGGCCAGCCCACTGGAAGGCTCCTAAGGCGCAAGTAAAAATCCAAAACAATGACGCGTTGAATAATCAAACTCATGACCTCAAAGGACCTACCACGTGCTGCTAGCCACTGGAACCAACGCGTAATGCTAACAAATGGCCAGCGCCGATATTTAAGAACATACTGCAGCATCATATTCGAAACAATTTTTTTTCATTTTTTTGAACTTTCTATGAATTGCCAAATATTCTTGAAAACATGATTTTTTTTTTAATATTATGAGCAATTTTTTAAAATTCCATACATTTTAACATGAAAGAATTGAAATGGGATCATTTTTGAAATTAAAAAACATTTCTTAAAAATATGAACCTTTTATTAAAAACATGATTTTTGTTTTTGAATTTTTAAATAATTTCTTAAAGCAGAAATATGGTTTGAACATTCAGAGAAATTTTACAAAATGTGCATTTTAAACGTGAACATTATTTTGAATTTGCAAGACATGAATATATTGGAATTTTGAACATTTTTTAAATGCATGTACTTGTGAAAAGCTCGATTTTTTGGAAAATACAAACATTTTTTGGGGTTTTAAATAAATTTTAGAATGAGAACAAAAATTTAAAGTCCTGAACATTTTTCAAATCCTGAACACAATTTTAGAAATCTAAACATTTTTCAAAAAATTGAACAAAAAATAAAATTATGAACATTTTTGAAAAAAAAATAAATCATGAAAAAACGGAAAATTAAAAATAAACATGAAAGTAGAAAAAATAAAAAATAAACAGGAGAGAGAAAGAAAGGAAAAGAAAGAGAAAAGGTAGAAATAGAACACAGTAAAAGACAAAAATGGCCCAGCCCAGTCTTGGGCGCCCTTTGCGAAGCTCAGTATTTGCCGTGTCAGGCGGCAAATACAGTTTTCCAGCTGTGTGCGCAGATAAATAAGTGGGCATTCTTTGTTGGGGCAGAACGCGCGCAGCCCCCCATACAAAATTACGAAGAAAAATTTTCTTTTCTAGCAGACGGACGCACAAAATCATAACCGGCTACCTAGGCCGGACATGATGAAGCTTACCTCTTCGCTGATTACCAATAGGTTGATGCGTGTATCGATACTAATCAACTCAGTAACAACAACATGGGATGAACAGTTTGTGTGATCGGTATTTTTACCCACTGGCGCTGAAGCCATTTTGTCAATACAACTGTGCACAAGGAATGTTACTGATTTTTGGGCATGGAGTGGAGAGAAGCGGGGAACTTTTTCTGTCAAGTCAGCATACAGAATGATCATGCAAACCAAGATCACAAGAGAGAACTGAATCGAGGAGAACGATGGACCGTCCGGAGCTGACCAAGAGGGCAATGCATGTATTGCATTATGGAAAACTGAGGTACCGTCGAAGGTGAAATTGTTTCTGTGGCTTCTAGCCTGGAGCTCTATCCCAACGGTAGACCTCCTCAAGCACAGTAATATGGCAACATCACCTATGTGCATGCTGTGTGGTGCCAGGGACTCGTGGAGGCATGCTCTTATCAATTGTTACATGGCCCGAAGCACATGGTCTCTTTCAGATGAAGACCTTGTTGATCAAATGATTCAGCACGACAACTACAATGCAAGGGACTGGGTATTCACGTTGAAAAAAGTACTGCCACATGATTTATTTGTACACATGGTGATCAACCTTTGGGCGATATGGAGTGCAAGGAGAAAGGTTGTTTACAATGATATTTTCCAGAGTCCCTTGTCAACCATATGTTCATTCAGTCGCAGTTGAACGATCTCCAAATTCCGAAGAAACTGGTTGAAGCGAGGGTGCATGCAAGAGCAGAAAGACCAACACATTGGCTTCGGCTACCGGGAGAATGGGCAAAGGTAAACATTGATGCAGTAGTGTTTGGTACATCAAGAGTTGGCTCAGCCGCTGCGATATGCAGAGACAAAAATGGCATGTTCCTATGTGCGTCGACAATTGTTGTTAGGGGTATACCCGACCTACTACATTAGAACCACTTGCTGGCCGAGAATCGATGGTACTAGTAGAGGACCTGAATTTAAACTCCATCCATGTGGCTTCAGATGCGAAGTGGTGATCGAGGATATCAAGCAGAAGACTGGAGCAAGTTATGGTGCAATCATACATGAAATCATAGAGTATTCTAGCACTTTTATTAGCTGTAATTTCATTCATGAATTTAGGAGCTCGAACTTCGAGGCTCATAATCTAGCGAAGCACGCTTTACAACTGGCGCTTGTCCATCATGTTTGGTTAGGCCACCCTGGTGACCTTTCTTCCGTCCATGTAAACATTGTGACGGTTCAATAAAACTTCATGAGTTTGTCTAAAAAAGGCAGACGAACGCACAAAAATTTAGTACCACCTAGGATAGGAAAAAACCAATGGTGAATGGATGAAAAGATCAAAGAAATGCACCTTACTTTATTAGTAGGTATAGATATAGATATAATGTTAGGAAGTTATATCATTCTTGTAGTTCATTAGCACTATGTAGTAATAAAAATTAAATGTTGATATTGTGTATACACATGGATTCATTTTTGGGGAATCTTTTTTGAGTTCATGGGGAACTATTTTTAGGTAATCTATGTCTTACCTGCTAACCAATTCTTTTGGTATTACTTCAGAAAGTTAGGAAGTTATAGCATTTTTGACAACGGACTTGCTCCTCGAGAACTTTCTAACATATGAATTGCTCAGGGCCAGAAATCTATGGTTGCGGGAGGAGAACTTTCTAACTGCTAACTTGCTCTTCGAGACAGGACCAAAAATCTCAGCATCATTTGCAGGTTGCTTAGGACAGTCTTCGATACCAGAGAGAAAGGAGCCGTTGAATGGGTCCGGAGGTTGAAGCACACCGCAAAAAACGGGCTAGGGTGAGCCTCCTTCATCGAATTGTCCTCCACCCTCGGATCCGTCAGCAACTCAGTACGATACTTGGCAGCACCCGGCCCCACCACTAAGCGCTCGATTGAGGTAAAGTTCCTGTAGGTTTGCCCCAAGGGTGTCCCACTCTTGCTGGGTGAAAGGAGGACCAGAATTGTCTCTATTTATGGTGTCGTTATTGTTGTTGTCATCTCGAGATGGCGGAGGGGTGGAGGTGGGGGATAGGGTTTTTAACCACAGGCTACCCCTCCACCTGAACAAAGATACGATAGGCCGAACTGCCCGGGAAAATCTTCATGAAACCACAGACACGAGATGGATCAAAGCACAAAATCTGCATATGCACCGGTCCAACACGAGACAGAGAAACTTTAACAACATCAATTGGCTTTCCCATCCATTCAGCAAAGGCCATTAGAGAGGGAGAATTGCGCATAACAGACAACGCTTCATCCAATAGAACCCACAAATCGACCAGGGAGCCAAAGGTCTTGCCAACATATATTGCTTCCTTAACAGAAATCATAAGTTAGTTCAGTGGCAGGATAAAGCTGGTGCAAGTTGATATCATCTACAAACTCTCCTTAGAAGCAAAAAAAAGCAAATTACGACGCTGAGATCTATTGGAATTTCCAACCCCTGCCCTCCATCCCCCATTCGTGGAGCAAGTCAATCATCATCTGCAGACTGACCTCTTGAAATTGCATTGTAATCACCGCAACATTGTGGACGATGGGCGTAGACACAACTACATCTACCCCACCTAGGAAGGACTTTACCAAAGTGCTTAAGGACCGGAGGCGGGGCATGATTGTTACGATCCATGGTGAGGTGGCCATCCTGATGGAAAATCAGTGAACGTCGCTTAGCATTCTCTAGTAGCATTATGTCGTCGTCTAGACCAGCTGTATCACCTGCCAGCCTCAGCCCCAACCCCTGAGTCACCTCGTCATCCTCCTGATGTGCTCCAGCGCCGCGTCGCCAGTCTTCCCCTATGCTGGTCACCCCGCCCTCAATCTCGCTAGAAGCGGAGCATCACTTAAGACTATGAACTTGGAGAAACCTCCCATGCTAGAGCGAGACCTGAGAGTGCCATCCAATAGTCACCAGCCTGATGTGTCATTCCCTACTGTAGAGTAGCACAAGGGGGTGGTGGCGGATCTAGGATTTGAAACCAGGGTGGTCCTCAATTTTTTGACAACAAACATGTCATGCGAACGTTCTAAGTAATTACCAATACCAAAAAAAATCAATATGGTCTTACAATCATACTAAAATACTCAATTAAGTCTTGGTTTTGCATAGAAGAAATTACATAGTACATACCCCGAGAAGCTAAAGAAGACTATGTTTCTAGCCTATACTTTTGCATGGTCATGAAAGTATCAATTGTATCATCTTCATTCACCCTAGAGAAAACACCCCAGTCAATGTATGTGACTTTCCACCGATTCTACCACTTGGCGGATGGAAATTTTGCACCTCTTAACACTGCTATAGTTGGGCGTTAGCCATTAGAGATTTTAGGCCAATTAGTCTGATTCACTCCATTGCCAAGCTGTTCTCCAAGGTCCTCTCGATGAAGCTGGTCACGATGATACACACCTTAATATCACCAGCGCAATCGGATTTTCGGTGGACAGTGCATTCACAATAGCTTCCCTTACGTCCAAAACTGCATCAAAGCACTCCATAGAAGCAAAACTCCAACTCTACTTCTAAAACTTGACATTGCCAAAGCTTTCGACAATGTGTCCTGGGAGTACATACTATAACTCTTGCAATAGTTGGGTTAGAGACTGGATAGCTCTGTTACTCTCCACTTCCTCCTCGTCTTTCCTTCTAAATGGCAGCCCACGTCAAAAAATTCATCACCGTCGAGGCCTCTAGTAGGGTGATCCCTGATACATCTCCAACATATTTACAATTTATGAAGTATTTATGCCATTTTTACAACAATTTTATATGGTTTTGATATGATTTGAATGTAACTAACCCGGAGACGCTGTTTTCAGCAGAACTACCGTGGTGTTGTTTTTTGTGCAGAAACTGAATGGGCTAAAAATTTATATTTTTTGATGGCCAGAAAAAGAGCCCCAAAGCTTCCAGGAAGGGCCATAAGAGCCACAAGGGCACGACAAGCCTGGGGGGCGCCCCCCATAGGGCGCATCCCCTAAGCTTGTCGCTTCCTCGTGGACCCCCAGACGTGAAACCAACGCCAAAAATTCTTATAAATACCAAATACACCAGAAAGGAACCTAGAACTTCCACGTCGTTGCCGCAAGCCTCTGTACCGAAGGGATCTCATTTGAAGGCCTTCTCTGGCAAATTAGTTAAAGATGCAAATATAATGTAATGAGTTATGGTTGGGTATATTTACAAGTTATATTGTTATTGATCCTCCAACATGTGGTGCTTGTTTAGAATCTTTTGCTCGCCAAAATTTATGTACTAAGCGGGAATACTACTTGTGCATCCAAAATCCTTGAGCCATGTTTCTTCCATGAGTGTCCATCATATCTACCTACATGCGGTATTACCCTATCGTTCCAAGTAAATTTACATGTGTCATCTCTAAAATCTTTAAATAATCATTTGTTTTGTGTGCTCGTACCACTCATGGAGCGACGAGGCTGTCAATATCATCCATGCATGCTAAGTGGGTTATTCTCATAATGGGTGTTTATTCACTTGTCTTTGCATGAGAGAGGCTGGTAATTTGGATGGCCAATCCCTTAAATAAGAAAATAAAGAAAGATATAATAAAATAAACTCCCACTGGAAACTTGATTGCCTGGAGGTCACACGTAAATTTGTCTAGCCATGACTTGTGTTTGTATGGATGAGGGGGAGCAAGCTTTTCATTTCCGGATGGGAACCGCCAATAATGTGTTTAGCATGGAAGATATTGAAATGCTTAGTCGTGACGTTGACAGGAAAAGCACACCACTCAAAATGTATTCATCGCTATTTTAAGCAACGAGCTCTCGCACCTCTTCAAATCCATGCTTCCCTCTGCGAACGGTTTATCTTTTTCTTTTTCTGTTAATTTTATTTTGTTGAGTCAATTTATTATTTCAACCTATTCTTTAGTTGGCAAGCATCATGTGGTGGGGAAAAATATAGACATATATATCCATTCAAATATATTTGATCATGAATTATTATTGTTAACAATTATCTCTATGATAAATAAGTTGGGAGGCGAAACATTAAGCCATATCTTTCTCCGTGTTCGATGCATACTATTTGTTCTAAATATATTATTTGAGTACTAGTACTACAAGAAATATGTCAACTTGCGACCATCATTATTGGTCGCTGAAAGGTCATTGTTTTTCATTTGCGACCTTTTTGTGACTGAAAATAGATGGTCAAAAGCTGGTGGTCGTAAAGTGAAATTAACAACCTTCTTTGTGATATGTAAAAGGTCGTTGGTTCCACGACCAAATTTTTGGTCACTGTCAGCCTACTCGGGCCACGTAGGATCCAGTGTGGCAAGCTGACGTGGATAAGAATCAGCCCAGTCCAATTGGGTGTCTATATGGGCCGAGCCCATTAATTCAGACTTTTTAATATATATTTTTTCTGTTGATTTTCGCTAGCTACAAGGGCCTGGCCCAACAATTTGGCATTTTATATTCTAGAATGCAGCCTTTTATAGTCTACTGATTTTCTTTTTTTCAGCCATTTTATTTTGCAGCAGGTCCCACTTGTCATGCTTAGCTCAAAATTGGTCCCACACATTAGAAATTTCGAAATTTGTCAAACAACCATTATAACTTGAACCCACTTGTCAGGTTTCCATTTCACGAGTATTCAAATCACATACACAATCATTTTTCAAACAGACCAGAGAGCAAATGAAATTGATCCAAAACAATACTACATTAATCTATTACAATCGTTGCAGTATATTACAACCGAGATATGCCTACTACTGCCTACAATCACAACACATAATATGCTACTCTTTGCTGATATGCTTCACAGCTTCGGACATGGATTCGCACTTCACCTGTGCAAAAAATAAGAATGAACATATAAGAATAAGAGTAGGTACAGAACATCAAACAATAGCCAATGAGGGATCCAATAACTTATAATCAAGAATTGACAGCAAATGCCATGTACATAAATAGTATGACTAACACTAACCAGTATGCGTTCATGGAGATTTTTTTGGTATATAATATACTGACATGTGCAACTCTCTAAATTGATCATAGAATGAAAAGAAATGTAAGAACGAGTTTCAGAATCCAGACATGTCAAATTTTGAGCACCAGCAGAATAGATCTAACAAACCAGACCATGATCATCATGCATCAGGATTTATGGTTCTAGCAAAACAGTAAAGAGATGGACATACACGCATCAAGCATACCAGCTATTACAATAAGAGGTCCAAATGCTCCATGAACTGCACTTCGGCAATCGTGCACTAGCTAGGGATTGAGGATGAGCATGTTGTATCCATTGTACATGGGTCATGTTTAGCTACACAATTAGCTAATATGTCAACATTTAGTTACCATGAACATAAAAACAACAAACTCGGATAAGCATTAGCAGTGTAGTACATAATGTATCACTATAGCTTTGGGAAATAGTTAAGTCTTGTGGGTATCTAGTTTACTTGCATATGGCCAACACTAACCAGTATGAGTTCGTTCAATAACTAAAAACTACTCAGTAGCTGACAATGTATAGTTTACACATATAAATCGAAGATTCAGCAAAGGCATGTTGATAAAACAGTGAAAACAATGGTATCTGGTATACTGCCATGCATGAGCACTTAATATTTAATCATCATCACAGCAACCTATAACCAGCTATGCTCATTGTTACAAATCTATGCATAGTTCAAAAAAATGACCTGATCTACTTCAAATCTATGCAGACTTCAAATCTACTTCAAGTTTTGACACACAACATAGAAGTAATTCACCATAGAGAGCATATAAATGGGCATGG
Source organism: Triticum aestivum (assembly GCF_018294505.1). NCBI lineage: Eukaryota > Viridiplantae > Streptophyta > Magnoliopsida > Poales > Poaceae > Triticum > Triticum aestivum. The sequence continues at coordinate 487,226,169 of NC_057806.1, forward strand.
GGATCTGAGACTCAACGATGACAGCAAACTAAAATCTCGGCCCAGTAATTAATGCCGGAGCCAATCGGACAGGCAAAAATTGTGGCGAGTAGGCTGAGATCGCCCCTAGAAAATTCAATTTTTTGTAGGTTTCCAGAATCCAGGAAGAACCCATCAATTCTACGCCGAAGCAGGAGATGTGCAGGCAGATCAATAGTAGATTTGAGCAACAGTACATATTTCCCTAAACCTAAAATTTCCATAGTGCGTAAATCATGCCACTGGTCAGAGCACAACGGGGCTGTTTGGTTCGTGCCCCAACTTGCCCAAACACACTCAACACCACAATCACAAGTCCAACGCCACCAGAGGCGCCACAGAGGGATAAAGCTCACCTAGGCAGTTTGTAGCCGAGGCAGAAGCACAGCCGGCCGCAGCTGCAACAGAGTTGAAAGGGATGGCAGCGTGCTTCTTGAGGAACTTGTACATCTCCACCACCGTCCGGTCCCCCACAAAAGTTATCTGCAAAGAGTTTATTCAGCCAAAAGAAAGAAAACAAATTGAATTAGTAAATGCCAATGCAACATTAACAGTAAAAATTCTCAGGTTGCACAATTGACTAATGCCCCATGATGCCCATTCCAGCTCAACCCATGAGGCCATGAGCTTAGCTAGTTGTCTACTGAATTTACTACCATGAATAACCAACTGCTGGATTAAAATTACTTTCAGATTGTGCAGAACACGCTATGCACACTAACATACTGCAAACAAAACACTGTCATGCATTTACTGGACTATGATCAGGTGCAAGTTGATGAGAATCATCATGCTGAAACTGATACAACCACATCATATCCTTCTAGCGTTGCTCCTGCTAATAAAGAGGCTATTATTATTCTAGGGCCGCTGTATTCATCTCTAGGGCACAACAAAAGCAAGCCAAAGAGGTAAACTTCAGTCCCATTACAGAATGCAAATTCCATACTACAAACAGTACAGTGATTATCATAGCATAAACTCTATTGTCTGAACAAACATTTTAACTCCCACTGCGCTAGAGATAAGATGACATTTTGGATCAATCAGAAAAAGGTAATGCATTCATCAATAAAAAATGGCAGCAAAAGCAAGCCTAAGAACCAAACTTCACACTGAGTTTCCAATCCAAAACCTTACACTACAGACTGGACTATTACATTGACCATCCGACCATTCAGAGCCAGAAGAAAGCAACATAGCTGAGACCTTGTCCTCCCACCAGTAGATGAACATGAGGTTGGCCCCCTGCTTGTCCATCTTGTAGAGCAAGTACCAGCGCTCGGCCACCTTCGATCTGAGCGCTCCAACCCCGGTCGCCAGCACGACACCTGCAGGCAAGGCAGTAAGCTATGGATCACAACAATATGCATCGGATGGCAACAATAACATCAACAAGTACAAATAGCAGCATCTCAATCACTCTATAATCAATCAGTAAGCACAAATAGCAGCAGCAAGAATTCTCTCAATCACAGACTACACTAATCAGCACCCCTCTCTCTCAATCTATCTCCAGCAGATGAAATAGCAATCTCTCACTCATCCCAGCCCGAGCCTCTCCCACCTCTCTCTCAACCTCATATCACCCGAACTCGTGAAGCATCTCTCACCTGAACTCGTATATGGGACATATATAATTTAGGAGAGCCACGACTCTGTCAAATTTCAATCTTATACTGCATTCGATCTAAACTAGAGACAAAAACCAACAAGTTCGATTGACCCGCCAGGATATACTACCCAAAATTCTGGTCCCGCACAGACCATCACCAAACAGTTCCGATCAATCGAACTCCGAGCGAAACAATAAACAGATGACGCGCGAGCGTGAGAGGGGATCGGTCATTGGCGCATACCCTGGAGGACGTAGGCAGAGCAGAGGAGGGAGCAGCAGCTAGGAGGAGGAGGCAGAGCAGAGGAGGGAGCAGCAACTAGGAGGAGGACGCAGAGAAGAGGAGGGAGCAACAACAGCACTGGAGCAACCTGCACACAAAACAAACAAACAAACACAGGAATCAGAAGTGAGGAGAAGAAGAAACAGACAAGAGAACGGATTCATGCCTTACGCACCCACCATGGTCAGAGATCCGCGATCGCTGTGGTCGGGCTTGCCGGAGATGGCCGGCTGTCGGCTCGCGTTCGCCATGGACGTCTCCGCCACCGCACTGTCGTCTCCCCGTCCCCATCCATCCATTGGTGGGTGGGTGAAGGGCTAGGATTTCGGGCCTCATCCGCCCATGGGTCGGACAGACTTGAGGGAGGGAGGGAGGGAGGTCGCGGTGGTGATGGGGTTGGTGGAGACGGTCGCCGGTGGGGGTGGGGTTGGGTGTCGGCGGTGGGATTGGAGATGAATCGGGGGTGGGAGAGAGGAGCTTGAGTGGATCTA
>NC_057806.1:487534067-487543706 GCF_018294505.1 Triticum aestivum
ACGCGCCGCCACCACCGCACCAGCGCCGCGCCTCCCCGCCGCTCCGGCCGCCCCCACCGGCTCCGGCGATCCGTTTCCGGCGAGCCCGAGCTCGGGTGCTACAGTGACCCCGGCGTGAACAGTAAACCCTAGATCTAGGGTTGACTTTCCCCTTCCCATCTATTTTTTTATGCAACTTTGACTGCTCGTATCTCCGCAACCGTAGCTCCGTTTTGAGCATATGATATATCAAAATCTTCGTCTCGACATGTATATCATTTCGTTCCATTGCATCATTTGCATTTGAGTTCATCTTGTTGCCCAAAATGCTGTTAGAAGGAGGCTTCGTGAGTTAAATTGCAGATCCGTTAGTTCATCATGCACTTTTGTCATTTTTGCCATGTTTAATTCGTGCATGATATGCCTGTGCCCCTTTGGGATGAATTGTTAAGCATTTTGTCTTCTTTCCAGAGGTGCCACCCATACATTTTTAGGATGTGTGTGTTGTCTTGTGCAAGCTTGCGAAGAGAGGTACCTGAGATTGCTGATTTCAGGGACTTAGTGATTTTCACTAAGTCTGGGATATTTTAGTTCATGATGCTATATGTCCAGCTTGTTTCCTAGTGATCCGTGCCTCTTTTGAGGATGATCAGTAAGGGAGTTTTGATATTTATGTTATGCTCTATCCATCCATGTCTTTGTTTGCATGTGTGCAGTGCTCTAGGTTGACTCAATCGAGCTCAACTTTTGCTTCGTTGTTAATCTGGGCAGATCATCAACTTGTCTGCGATTTTGCCGATGCTACCGTTAGTGTTCCATGCATGCTATGCCTTTGTTCTTGCCATGTCTAGCTTGTATTTTGTGCCTTCTTAATGGATGTATGCTTGCCTTGCTGTGACTTGCACCATGGTGAGTGCATCGAGCTCGTTTACATGCCTTCGTGAGTTATAATTTCTGCATGTCTCAGTTTTCACCAAGTCTGAAAACTGATTGTGTTCGAGCTATGTTCGTGAGCTCGGTAGAGTATTTTGTGAACCCTTTTGGCCCCAGGTCACTTTGGGTGTTTTGTTGATATTGTTGAGTAGCTCCATGCCATGTTCTTACTTGTCATGTTCAGGTTTTGTATCATGTTGTTTTGCTGCTCCGAAGAGGGCTTCGTGATCTGAAATTTCAGGCTAGTGTTAATTTCACTAAGTCTGGAATCTGTTTTGCATATTCATTTTTGCCATGCTTGTTTGAACCTCTTAATGGATGAATTTGCCTATGGCTCAGTGCTAGTGTTTTGTTAACCATCTTGTGTACAACACTGCCATGTCTTTTGTTTTTATGTTTGGTGGCTGTAGCATGTTCATTTCATTGCATTTAGGAGCCTACTTGCTGTATATCGCAGATCGGTTCGTTTCGTAAAACGCTCGCCATTTCCAAACCGTAGCTCCGATTCCTATGATCTTTATATCGTTTTCAGGTGTTTTCTTCCCCTCTATCCAGTGGCACACTTGGTTTTCCAATTTGAGGCCAGGTTCATGCATTTCCTGTCATATCTTGCATTTTGCATCCCGCATCGCATCCCGCATAGCATATCATCATTTCATCATATTGCTTGGTCTTGCACGTGGTTGATTGTATCCTTGTTGCTTGTTTGTCTTGTTGGGTAGGGCCGGGAGACGAGTTCGCTACCGAGGAGCTCGTTGAGTTTGCTTGTGAGGATCCAGTCAACTCTGACAACTGTGCAGGCAAGATGATCATGCCCTCGAAATCACTACTATCTTTGCTATGCTAGTTTGCTCGCTCTTTTGCTTTGCCACTGCTACGATGCCTACCACTTGCTTGTCAGCCTCCCAATTGCATGATTGAACCTCTAACCAACCATTGTCCTAGCAAACCGTTGATTGGCTATGTTACCGCTTTGCTCAGCCCTTCTTATAGCGTTGTTAGTTGCAGGTGAAGATTGGAGCCGTTCCTTGTTGGAACATTTATTTACTTGTTGGGATATCATTATATTGCTATGTTATATTAATACATCTATATACTTGGCAAAGGGTGGAAGGCTCGGCCTCTCGCCTAGTGTTTTGTTCCACTCTTGACGCCCTAGTTTCCGTCATATCGGTGTTATGTTCCCGGATTTTGCGTTCCTTACGCGGTTGGGTTATAATGGGAACCCCTTGATATTTCGCCTTGATTAAAGCTTTTCCAGCAATGCCCAACATTGGTTTTACCATTTGCCACCTACCCTTTTCTTTCCCTTGGGTTCTGCAGACTCAAGGGTCATCTTATTTTAGCCCCCCACGGGCCAGTGCTCCCTCTGAGTGTTGGTCCGACCGAGTAGACTGCGGGGCCACCTCGGGGCAACTTGAGGGTTGGTTTTACTCGTAGGATGTCTCATCTGAGTGTGCCCTGAGAAAGAGATATGTGCAGCTCCTATCGGGATTTGTCGGCACATTCGGGCGGTGTTGCTGGTCTTGTTTTAACCTGTCGAACTGTCTTGTTGTACCGGGTTACCGAGTCTGGTCGGTGTGACTCGGGTGGAGGTCTATTCCTTCGTTGACCGTGAGAGCTTGTCATGGGCTAAGTTGGGACCCCCTGCAGGGATTGATCTTTCGAAAGCCATGCCCGCGGTTATGGGCAGATGGGAATTTGTTAATGTCCGGTTGTAGATAACTTTAACTAAACTTAATTAAAATGAATCAAATGTGTTTGTTACCGTGATGACCTCTTCTCGGTGGAGTCCGGGAAGTGGACACGGAGTTGGAGTTATGCTTGCGCAGGTTGTTCCTCTAGTTTCTCGCTCGCGCCTTGCCTCCTCTTCTCGCTCTCTTTTTCGGATAAGTTAGTCACCACATATGCTAGTCGCTTGCTGCAGCTCCCCATACTTGCCTTATCCTTCCTATAAGCTTAAATAGTTTTGATCGCGAGGGTGCGAGATTGCTGAGTCCCTGTGGCTCACAGATACTATAATTCCAGATGCAGGTCCAGGTGATTCCGCTCTAGGTGACGAGTACAAGCTCAAGTGGGAGTTCGACGAGGACTCTCAGCGTTATTATGTTTCCTTTCCCGATGATCAGTAGTGGTGCCTAGTTGGGGTTTGATTCCGGACCTTGTCGCATGTTGGGTTCTTTCCATTTTGGCGCCGTAGTCGGGCCATGAGTGTTTGTTTGATGGATGTTATTTATGTACTCTGATGTGACGTGGCGAGTGTAAGCCAACTATGTTATCTCCCCCTTTTATTATGTATTACATGGGATGTTGTAATGATTGCCTGACTTGCGACATTGCTTTCAATGCGGTTATGTCTCTAAGTCGTGCCTCGACATGTGGGAGCTATAGCCGCATCGAGGGCATTACAAGTTGGTAATCAGAGCCTTCCCCGACCTTAGGAGCCCCCATTGCTTGATTGTTTTTAGCAGCCGAGTTGTGTTTAGAAAAATGTTTTGAGTCCTTAGGAATTATATATCGGAGAGCTTAGGAATTCTTTTTACTTCCCAGTCTGCTCATCGCTCTGGTAAGGCATCCTGACGTAGAGTTTCGACTCTTCTCTTCTCAAATTTCACTAAAAAAAATTTTAGGATCACGCGAGTATCTTGGTTTTGTTCCGATGGTTTTGTGACGAGAACATTGTTCTTGGTGCCTCCTGTCTTTAGGGGTTGTGGCAGTGTCCCGGGGAGTTAAGCTCCGAGGTGTTGTCGTCACAACTTTATCGTTTCAATTCTGGTATACTTGAGATTTGTGCGCGACATCGAAAATCTCCTTTATGCAGTTCGTTGGTGAGATAACCTCGACGCCACCCAGTAGTGGGGCGGGAGTTCGGGAGTATCGCCATAACTTGTATAATGGATGCTTTTCGAAGGTTGAGATAGATGGGTTTCCGAAGGTTTCTTGGTTATGTGTTGAAGGATGGATACAGCTGGATGTAGGATTGCTAGCTTGAGTGAGATATTATGCTCCCCTGTATCCCCAACACCTGATTGCATAACCGGGGAAATTTCGGGAATTTCATAGGTGGGAATTCAAGTAGCCTTAGGATATCTTTCCGACAGATGTATGATATGAAATTGGGGTTCGACGTCTAGTGGTTCGTCTATTCACGGTCGATTTTACAGTGGTCTCGTTGTGTCTTAAAGAGTCCTTGGCTATGCTGACTCGGGGACGCTTCGTATGTCATGTGCACTGCCTTGTACATGATGGTGCTGTACGATCGAGCCCGTGTAGGTCCCACCACGAAAACTTCGGACGAAATTTCTATCATGTATTTGTTCCGGCTTATTCCGCAAGCCAACCCTTGGTTTTATTTCGAGTTGTGGCATTCGTTTTGCTTCGACGTCATATGTTGATTCCATCCCTTGTTGTTGTACCCCTTCTACCTGATTCTTCGTGGCTTCGCAATTTAGGAATATGTGACCACTTCAAGAGAAATGCATTCGTTCATTTTGTTCGGATGTGAAGACTATATGTTGCAATTTTCATTCCGTTGGATTCAGCTTCAATATTTGTCTATCAATGTGCTAATGGTGGTCAACCTCTTCAGGATGGCTCCTCCAACGCGCACGACTCCGAATCCTGATCCGCCACCGCCTCCCCCTCCTCCAGAGGCATGGCAAGCTGTGATGGCCGCAACCAATGCAAACACTCAGCTGATCATGCAAATCCTCCAAGAGGGCAATCAAGGCAGTCAAGGGAATCAAGGCAACAATCAGAGTCACTTTGCTACACTCAACCAGTTCCTTGCTAACGGGCCAAAGACTTTCAGTAATTGTGTTGAGGCTACCGATGCTGACGATTGGCTAGTGGATCTGGGCAAGCATTTTGAATGCAGCAATGTCAGGCCTGAGGACTTTGTGAAATTCGCTTCCTTCCAACTCAAAGATCAGGCTGCAGAATGGTTCCAGCAGTACAAGGATTCCAGAGGTGAACGTGTTATCACTTGGGATGATTTCCGTCGAGATTTCCGAGCTCATCACATTCCGCAGAGCGTGGTTGAAAGCAAGCGTGAGGAATTCCGCAATCTGAAGCAAGGCTCTTTGTCTGTCTATGACTACAACAAATTGTTCCAGAAACTTGCCCGCTTTGCCAAGCAGGATGTGCCTGACGAGAAGAGCATGATATATCAGTTCAGGGGTGGTCTCAGAGAAGATATTCAGCTCGCTCTTGTTCTCTTCGAGCCTTTGAGATACGATGAGTTCTACAACATGGCACTGAAGCAAGAGGATGCTCAGTTGAGGTGTGATGCTTCCAGGAAGCGAGTCAGAGATGTTACTCCTTCTTCCTCTACTCAAGTGGCCAAGCAGCAGAAGTATTGGCTTCCTCCTCCTCCGTTCCATCAGCCGTATCAGCAGAAGAGCAAAGGTGGCAGTGGTTTCTCCCACCCACCCAACCCAGGCTTACAGAACAAGACTTCGTCTCAAGCTCCAAGATCGAGTGCTCCGTATCACCGTCCGCTCTCAGAGGTCACGTGCAACAAGTGCCAACAGAAGGGTCACTATGCCAACAAGTGTTTCAACTAGAGGCGTCTTCCTCCTCCTCCTCCTGTGAGATCGGCAAGTACAGCTGTGGTCAAGCATAACCCCAAGCATGCCAAGGTCAATTTGATGAATGCAGCTCAGGCAGAGGACTCGTCAGATGTGATCATGGGTAACCTTCCTGTTAATGATATTCCTGCAAAAGTTCTATTTGACACTGGTGCATCGCATTCCTTTTTGTCATGTCCTTTTGCATCGAAGCACAATGTTGATACCGAGATTATGCCCAAAGTCATGCAAGTTGTTTCTCCCGGCAAGCTTTTGACTTCTAGTTTGGTTGCTCCCGATGTCTCTATCACGTTGGGCGATTACAAGTTTCTCTCTTCTCCGGTGGTTCTTGGTAACTCGGATATTGATCTTATTCTCGGAATGGATTGGCTTTCTAAGCACAAGGCTCAGCTTGATTGTGCAACCAGGCAGATTCAATTGACTCATTCATCTGAGGAAGTAATTGTCTTTGCCGCTTGGGATAATACCATCCGGTTGTTTTCTCTCAATGAGAAGGGTGAATTGGATGCTATTTCGCAGATTCCGGTTGTTTGTGAGTATCAAGACGTTTTTCCAGAAGAACTCCCAGGGATGCCTCCAAACCGGCCGGTTGAATTTGTTATTGAACTTGAGCCCGGTACGGAACCTGTGTGCAAACGTCCCTACAAGCTCGGCCCCGAAGAGTTGAAGGAGTTGAAGAAACAACTCGATGAGCAAGAAAGATTGGGTCTCATCCGGCCTAGTACTTCTCCGTGGGGTTGTGGTGTTCTTTTTGTGAAGAAGAAGGATGGATCGAGTCGACTTTGTGTTGATTACCGTCCAGTGAACAAGAAGACCATCAAGAACAAATACCCACTTCCCAACATCAATGAGCTGTTCGAACAACTCAAGGGTGCTCAAGTATTCTCCAAGCTTGATCTCCGGATGGGTTATCATCAGATTCGTATTCGTGAGCACGATATTCCCAAGACGGCGTTCAGGACAGGCTTTGGTTCATATGAATACACCGTCATGTCTTTTGGCCTCGCCAACGCTCCTCCGACATTCTCTCGCATGATGAATTTCATCTTCAACGCCTACACCAATGACTTCGTTTTGGTCTATCTCGATGACATTCTGGTTTTCTCCAAGAACAAGGAAGATCATGCCAAGCACTTGCGTTTGGTTCTTGATAAGCTCGGGGAACATCAGTTCTATGCCATGTTCTCCAAGTGTGAATTTTGGCTCGATGAGGTTCTTTATCTTGGACATATCATCTCTGCCAAGGGCATTTCCATGAATCATGAGAAGGTGTCTGCAATTGTGAATTGGGAACCTCCTCAGAATGTGAAGCAACTCCGCAGTTTTCTCGGACTCGCAAGCTATTGCCGAAGATTCGTTGAAAACTTTTCCAAGATCGCCAAGCCTCTCTCAAATCTTCTTCAGAAGCACGTCAAGTACGTTTGGTCTCCGGAGTGTGATATTGCTTTCAACACTTTGAAAGAGAGATTGATCACTGCTCCAGTTTTGACTCCGCCTGATGAAACTAAGCCGTACGAGGTCTTTTGTGATGCCTCTCTCCAAGGTCTTGGCGCAGTATTGATGCAAGAGAAGAAAGTGGTTGCTTATACCTCTCGCCAGTTGAAGCCTAATGAGAAGAACTACCCCACTCATGATCTCGAGTTGGCGGCAGTTGTGCACGCTTTGTTGACTTGGAGACATCTTCTATTGGGTAGGAAAGTGGACATTTTCACTGATCACAAGAGTCTCAAGTACATCTTCACCCAGCCTAATCTCAACCTCAGGCAGACTCGATGGGTCGAAATGATTCAAGAGTACAATCCGAGTATTGAGTATACTCCAGGCAAGGCCAATGTGATTGCTGATGCTTTGAGCAGAAAGGCCTATTGCAACAGTCTGATTCTCAAGCCTTATCAACCCGAGCTTTGTGAAGCTTTCCGCAAGCTGAATCTTCAAGTTGTTCCTCAAGGTTTCCTCGCCAACCTTCAAGTCTCTCCTACCTTAGAAGACCAGATTCGCCAAGCCCAGCTTCTTGATGCTATGGTGAAAAAGGTGAAGATTGGTATTCACAAGAGTCAGTCCAAGTACAAGTGCTACCGACTTGATGACAAGGACACTCTCTTCTTCGAGGATCGTATTGTTGTGCCCAAAGGAGAACTTCGTAAAGTGATCATGTACGAGGCTCACAATTCTCTTCTCTCCATCCACCCTGGGAGCACGAAGATGTATCAGGACCTCAAGCAAGCTTATTGGTGGACTCGAATGAAGCGCGAGATCGCTCAATTCGTGAATGAATGTGATGTCTGCAGAAGAGTGAAGGCAAAACACCAAAGGCCAGCTGGTCTCCTCCAACCTCTTGCCATTCCAGAATGGAAGTTTGACCACATTGAAATGGACTTCGTGACTGGGTTTCCAAAGTCCAAGCGTGGCAATGATGCTATATTTGTTGTCATCGACAAGCTCACCAAAGTGGCTCACTTTCTGCCTATCAAAGAGTCGATCACTGCAGCTCAATTGGCGGAACTCTATACCTCTCGCATTGTCTCTCTGCACGGTATTCCTCAAGTGATATCTTCAGACCGTGGCAGCATCTTTACCTCCAAGTTTTGGGATTCTTTTCAGAAGGCCATGGGCACCAACATCCGCTTCAGCACTGCTTTCCATCCTCAAACAAGCGGTCAAGTCGAGCGTGTCAACCAGATTCTTGAAGATATGCTCAGGGCTTGTGTGATCTCCTTCGGCATGAAGTGGGAGGATTGTCTTCCTTATGCTGAATTCTCATACAACAACAGTTTTCAAGCAAGTTCGGGCAAGGCCCCCTTTGAAATTCTGTATGGCAGGAAGTTCCGTACCCCTCTCAACTGGTCTGAAACCGGTGAACGTCAGCTGCTGGGTAATGACTTAATCACAGAAGCAGAAGAAATGTGCAAGGTCATTCGTGATAACCTCAAAGCAGCCCAATCCCGCCAAAAGAGCTACTATGATAGTAAGCACCGTGATTTGGCTTTCGAGATCGGAGATCATGTTTACCTCCGTGTCTCTCCTATGAAGGGTACTCGTCGCTTCGGTATCAAAGGGAAGCTTGCCCCTAGATACGTGGGACCTTTCAAGATTGTCAGCAAGAGAGGCGACCTAGCCTATCAACTTGAGCTTCCTTAAAACTTTGCAAATGTTCATGATGTGTTCCATGTCTCCCAACTCCGAAAGTGCTTCAGGACGCCTGAACGCACCGTCAACTTCAAGGACATTGAGCTCCAAGAAGATCTCTCCTATCGTGAGCACCCAGTTGCTATTCTTGAAGAGACTAAACGCAAGACCCGCAACAAGTCAATCAAATTCCTCAAAGTCAAGTGGTCTCACCATTCCGATCGTGAAGCTACCTGGGAACGCGAGGATCACCTCCGTTCTGAGTACCCGGAGTTCTTTCAGTCCTAGATCTCGGGACGAGATCTTTTGGTAGTGGTGGAGTGTTGTAACGCCCCAGATATACTTCCATATTTTGTATCCAACTCTTGCCGTTTCCGGCGCTAACTTATATTTATTTCTCGGGTTCGGGTCTTTATCTCCGTGTGTTGTTTTTCTTTTTCGTGCATCTCTCATCATGTCATCTCGTGCATTGCATTTGCATACATGTTCATCTCATGCATCCGAGCATTTTCCCCGTTGTCCGTTTTGCATTCCGGCGCTTCGTTCTCCTCCGGTGGCCATTTCTAGCTTTCTTTCGTGTGTGGGGATTAAACATTTACGGATTCGACCGAGACTTGCCATGCGGCCTTGGTTTACTACCGGTAGACCGCCTATCAAGTTTTGTGTCATTTGGACTTCGTTTGATGCTCCAACGGTTAACCGAGGAACCGAAAAGGCACCGTGTGTGTTGCATCCCAACACCCCCCAAATTTGTCCCAAAACCCACCAAACTCAGCTCCATGTCCTAGATCGTTCGATCACGATTGCGTGGGCGAAAACCGCACCTCATTTGGACTCTCCTAGCTCCACTTATGCCTATTTAAACACCCCCCATTTCGGATCTCGTCTTCCTCCCCGTCCTCCTCGTAAAAAAACAGATCAAACCCCCCCGCCGACGGACGTGTCCGGATCGGACCGGACACCATCCGCCCCGCCGCCGCCAGCCAACCGCGAGCCGCCACGCGTCCCCGCG
>NC_057806.1:487544146-487551296 GCF_018294505.1 Triticum aestivum
CGCCACGCGCCGCCACCACCGCACCGGCGCCGCGCCTCCCCGCCGCTCCGGCCGCCCCCACCGGCTCCGGCGAGCCATTTCCGGCGAGCCCGAGCTCGGGTGCTACAGTGACCTCGGCGTGAACAGTAAACCCTAGATCTAGGGTTGACTTTCCCCTCCCCATCTATTTTTTATGCAACTTTGACTGCTCGTATCTCCGCAACCGTAGCTCCGCTTTGGGCATATGATATATCAAAATCTTCGCCTCGACATGTACATCATTTCATTCCATTGCATCATTTGCATTTGAGTCCATCTTGTTGCCCAAAATGCTGTTAGAAGGAGGCTTCGTGAGTTAAATTGCAGATCCGTTAGTTCATCATGCACTTTTGTCATTTTTGCCATGTTTAATTTGTGCATGATATGCCTGTGCCCCTTTGGGATGAATTGTTAAGCATTTTGTCTTCTTTCTAGAGGTGCCACCCATGCATTTTTAGGATGTGTGTGTTGTCTTGTGCAAGCTTGCGAAGAGAGGTACCTGAGATTGCTGATTTCAGGGACTTAGTGATTTTCACTAAGTCTGGGATATTTTAGTTCATGATGCTATATGTCCAGCTTGTTTCCTAGTGATCCGTGCCTCTTTTGAGGATGATCAGTAAGGGAGTTTTGATATTTATGTTATGCTCTATCCATCCATGTCTTTGTTTGCATGTGTGCAGTGCTCTAGGTTGACTCAATCGAGCTCAACTTTTGCTTCGTTGTTAATCTGGGCAGATCGTCAACTTGTTTGCGATTTTGCCGATGCTACCGTTAGTGTTCCATGCATGCTATGCCTTTGTTCTTGCCATGTCTAGCTTGTATTTTGTGCCTTCTTAATGGATGTATGCTTGCCTTGCTGTGACTTGCACCATGGTGAGTGCATCGAGCTCGTTTACATGCCTTCGTGAGTTATAATTTCTGCATGTCTCAGTTTTCACTAAGTCTGAAAACTGATTGTGTTCGAGCTATGTTCGTGAGCTCGGTAGAGTATTTTGTGAACCCTTTTGGCCCCAGGTCACTTTGGGTGTTTTGTTGATCTTGTTGAGTAGCTCCATGCCATGTTCTTACTTGTCATGTTCAGGTTTTGTATCATGTTGTTTTGCTGCTCCGAAGAGGGCTTCGTGATCTGAAATTTCAGGCTAGTGTTAATTTCACTAAGTCTGGAATCTGTTTTGCATATTCATTTTTAACATGCTTGTTTGAACCTCTTAATTGATGAATTTGCCTATGGCTCAGTGCTAGTGTTTTGTTAACCATCCTGTGTACAACACTGCCATGTCTTTTGTTTTTATGTTTGGTGGCTGTAGCATGTTCATTTCGTTGCATTTAGGAGCCTACTTGCTGTATATCGCAGATCGGTTCGTTTCGTAAAACGCTCGCCATCTCCAAACCGTAGCTCCGATTCCTATGATCTTTATATCGTTTTCAGGTGTTTTCTTCCCCTCTATCCAGTGGCACACTTGGTTTTCCAAGTTGAGGCCAGGTTTATGCATTTCCTGTCATATCTTGCATTTTGCATCCCGCATCGCATCCCGCATAGCATATCATCATTTCATCATATTGCTTGGTCTTGCACGTGGTTGATTGTATCCTTGTTGCTTGTTTGTCTTGTTGGGTAGGGCCGGGAGACGAGTTCGCTACCGAGGAGCCCGTTGAGTTTGCTTGTGAGGATCCAGTCAACTCTGACAACTGTGCAGGCAAGATGATCATACCCTCGAAATCACTACTATCTTTGCTATGCTAGTTTGCTCGCTCTTTTGCTTTGCCACTGCTACGATGCCTACCACTTGCTTGTCAGCCTCCCAATTGCATGATTGAACCTCTAACCAACCATTGTCCTAGCAAACCGTTGATTGGCTATGTTACCGCTTTGCTCAACCCTTCTTATAGCGTTGTTAGTTGCAGGTGAAGATTGGAGCCGTTCCTTGTTGGAACATTTATTTACTTGTTGGGATATCATTATATTGCTATGTTATCTTAATACATCTATATACTTGGCAAAGGGTGGAAGGCTCGGCCTCTCGCCTAGTGTTTTGTTCCACTCTTGCCACCCTAGTTTCCGTCATATCGGTGTTATGTTCCCGGATTTTGCGTTCCTTACGCGGTTGGGTTATAATGGGAACCCCTTGATATTTCGCCTTGATTAAAGCTTTTCCAGCAATGCCCAACATTGGTTTTACCATTTGCCACCTACCCTTTTCTTTCCCTTGGGTTCTGCAGACTCAAGGGTCATCTTATTTTAGCCCCCCACGGGCCAGTGCTCCCTCTGAGTGTTGGTCCGACCGAGTAGACTGCGGGGCCACCTCGGGGCAACTTGAGGGTTGGTTTTACTCGTAGGATGTCTCATCTGAGTGTGCCCTGAGAAAGAGATATGTGCAACTCCTATCGGGATTTGTCGGCACATTCGGGCGGTGTTGCTGGTCTTGTTTTAACCTGTCGAACTGTCTTGTTGTACCGGGTTACCGAGTCTGATCGGTGTGACTCGGGTGGAGGTCTATTCCTTCGTTGACCGTGAGAGCTTGTCATGGGCTAAGTTGGGACCCCCTGCAGGGATTGATCTTTCGAAAGCCGTGCCCGCGGTTATGGGCAGATGGGAATTTATTAATGTCCGGTTGTAGATAACTTTAACTAAACTTAATTAAAATGAATCAACTATGTTTGTTACCGTGATGGCCTCTTCTCGGCGGAGTCCGGGAAGTGGACACGGAGTTGGAGTTATGCTTGCGCAGGTTGTTCCTCTAGTTTCTCGCTCGCGCCTTGCCTCCTCTTCTCGCTCTCTTTTTCGGATAAGTTAGTCACCACATATGCTAGTCGCTTGCTGCAGCTCGCCATACTTGCCTTACCCTTCCTATAAGCTTAAATAGTTTTGATCACGAGGGTGCGAGATTGCTGAGTCCCTGTGGCTCACAGATACTATAATTCCAGATCCAGGTCCAGGTGATTCCGCTCCAGGTGACGAGTACGAGCTCAAGTGGGAGTTCGACGAGGACTCTCAGCGTTATTATGTTTCCTTTCCCGATGATCAGTAGTGGTGCCTAGTTGGGGTTTGATTCAGGACCTTGTCGCATGTTGGGTTCTTTCCATTTTGGCGCCGTAGTCGGGCCATGAGTGTTTGTTTGATGGATGTTATTTATGTACTCTGATGTGACGTGGCGAGTGTAAGCCAACTATGTTATCTCCCCCTTTTATTATGTATTACATGGGATGTTGTAATGATTGCCTGACTTGCGACATTGCTTTCAATGCGGCTATGTCTCTAAGTCGTGCCTCGACACGTGGGAGCTATAGCCGCATCGAGGGCGTTACAATGCCCCACGTTGTTTTGCACTTAGTATTTTCTTTTGATAGTTAAGTGTGTTGTGTGATCATTGGGTTTTCCGAGTCTTTTCATGTTGCATGTTATTTGGTTCTCTGAAATGATTGCTTATGTGAATGCAATGTTTGACCTTATAGATTTTCATCGGAGAGTGACGAATAACTCTATTAAGTAAATTTCTGAGAGTGATATAATCTTCATCTACTATTACCAGGCAAGTTCACATTTGACCATTCTTCCAATTACCTATGTTTTATATTATGCACTTAGTCCTTTTGTGGTAGGATTGCATGGTAGGATTTATTGATGCCAGATGGCTATGCCGTTACCTAGTAGTTCATTGAGGTAGGTTTGAATCATTATACCTTTGTCACCACCGCGTAAGTTTAATTTTGCCCCACCAATGTAGACGTGGATTGGGAAGTGTTCATTGTAGGAGATGAGTGACAAAGTAGTAAGTAGAACCAAGATAACTTAATGAACTACCTGGGCGGAGGTTTGGTTTGAATGGTGGCGAAGTACAGTGGGAGCATGCATGGGAAATCCATGGTGGTGCACCACTAGTGGTCCGTCCGCCCAGGCTCAAAGAGATCACTCATATTCTCATGTCTAGAAGCTTACGTGTGCAGCCACAAGCCAATATGGGCTCTGGCTTAGCCAAGTAAGCAATGAAGTGAAAGTACAAAGACTATCAGCAGCTAGGTAGTATGTATCCGGATGGAAGATAGTATGAAGCTAAACAGTAAACAGTCTTCACTCAGTGAAGTCAATCAAATCATGCAGGCAAACAATGACTTCATGAAGACAAACTGTAACATAAAGGGAAGTGAAGGATAGAACCAGTTGCTTGGTGAAGACAAGGATTTGGTATACCAGTTCCAGTTGCTGTGACAACTGTACGTCTGGTTAGGAAGGCTGAGATTCAACTCAGAAGACTGTGTCTTCACCTTATTCCCCTTGAGCTAAGGACACCCGGTCCTCGCCCAATCACTCTGGTAAGTCTTCAAGGTAGACTTCCAAACCTTCACAGACTTCGTTCACCGGCAATCCACGATGACTCTTGGATGCTTAGAACGGGACGCCTAACCGGCTGGAGGATTCACAGTCCTCAAGTGTAACAAGTCTTCAGGTCACGTAGACAGAAAGACTTCAGTGATGCCTAACACTCTTTGGCTCTGGTGTTTTGGGCTTTGTCTGTGCAAGGATCTCTCTCTCAAATGCTTCGGAGGTGGGTTGCTCTGAAACAACAAAAGCCATGCACTAACTCTGAGCAGCCACCAATTTATGGTGTAGGGGGTGGGCTATTTATAGCCAGGAGGCAACCCGACCAGATTTTTCCAAAATGACCATGGGTCACTAAGGAACTGACACGTGTCCAGCGGTGAGATTTCAAACACACGCGGCAGCTTGACTTGGGCTACAAGTAAAGCTGACTCATCCAGCTCTGGATAATATTTGCTCTCATTGTCTTCGCTCGAAGACATAGGATTTGGTTGAGCATCACATCAGTCACTCTGACTTTGTTCACTTGGACCCCACTTAACAATACGGTGGTTCCTATGACTCAACAAAAAAGAAACGGAAACTACGAAATAACTATGTCTTCGCACTCCATAGTCTTCATGTGAATGTCTTCTCATGTCATAATCTTCACTATGAATGTCTTCAAAGACCACCATTGTCTTAAATGTCTTCACATATTTTTAGGGGTCATCTCTGGTAGGTAAGCTGAATCAATATGGGACTACTACCTATGTTATCCTACAATTCTCACAAACACATTAGTCCCTCAACCAAGTTTGTCGTCAATACTCCAAAACCAACTAAGGGTGGCACTAGATGCACTTACGATATCCCCCTTTTTGGTGATTGATGACAAACCGATTGAAGTTTTCAACGGGGATAAAAGTATGTGAAAGTTATGGATTAAGGGATTGTCTTCATAAGTGGTAAAGGGCTCCTCCTGAAGATGTGCGTATAATTAGTTTGCTTTTGAATGCAAATGCACATGGCAGGTTTTACTTTGTGGAGATCCTCTTCAACTTATGAAGACAATTCATCATGCATATAAGGAGATAACGAAGATAATGAGATGCATAATGAAAAATGGGCGTCTGCGGAATGGCTTCATGCGGAATTTATCATCGCATCACAAGGTAGCAGAAAAAGTAGCAGACGACCATCGAGTTTAAGTGTTACAACTCAAAGAACCAAATGTTTCAAAAGATGAGAGTTGTAAAGACTTAGCAAAAAATAATGCAACCACCCATTAGGACCCACTTGAAGACTATCAACTCATAAGCTTCTGCCCCTTTTGTCAGTAAGGACCAAAAAGGTTTGAAGACATAGAGTAACTACTCGTTCCCATCAGGAGTGGACGATGGAGCAGGGTCGACGTTGGAGTTCGTTGGTGCAGACGGGCCTGATGTAGTGTCGAGATGAAGTGCGGCCAAGGTTGGTGAAGTGGTGTCTTCTTCTTCATCGACGTCTCTCGCAACAACTGTTGTAGCCGAAGACGAATGTTCAGAGTCTTCAATAGACAGCGTGCGACGCCAGCTTGCATTTTGTGGAGGCCTGGAATCAAACTTGAAGTTCTCAGTGAAGCCATCTTCGCGAAGATTGTCTTCAGAACAGAGCAGTGTGAGACTCTTCCAGGACCGCCGACATGCGTCATAGGCAACAAACGAGTTCTTGGTGGCCAAATTTTGAATGCGATTGACATCCACCAAGATACTCTGCATCTGATGCTTTAGCCAGTCGTGATGCTTATCATGTTTCTGATGCAAGGCCACAAGAAGCTCTCAGTCATAGAGTACACGAGAATGCTTCCGAGGCCTTTGTGTAGTCGTACTTGCAGTGGCTTCGGTGTTAGCACGATGTGGCACTCTCATATTCCACTCCAGAGGATAAGTAGGGGTTGCAGCATTGGGGACAAGAATTCCCTCCATTGGTTGTGAGAAGCTTTGGTGTTCAGCATTCTGAAGATGTAGAGGCTTCTTGGCAGGCTCAGGGTAGATGGCTTCAATGGACAAATAAACCACAGGCAGAAAAAACAAGATGGTTGTGTGCTGAGGGCTGATAGTCAACAGAAGAATGGAGCTCTATCAGTCGCATCACCCATGGAGCATAGAACTTCAGGCCAAATAGATCAATCCTAGAAGCAGCTAATTGTCTGATGAAGAAATCCTGGGTATTGAATCTGATGCCATTGATGATATAAAATACCAAAGTCTTCATGGTTCCTTCAAGTTTGGCTTCAGAAGAATGTCCCTTAATTGGCCAGAGAGTACGCCTCGAGGTCTTGGACGAACAATTCCTTTTGGTATTCAGCATCTTGAGGTAATGGCTTCATCACTACTGGAATCAGCTACTTTGCCATCTGCCAGCTCTTTGCCGTCTGCTAGCAGACGGCAAAGAAGCTCTTTGCCATCAGCTACCCGAAAGCAGACGGCAAAGAACTGGCTGATGGCAAAGAAAGCCTTTGCCATCAGCCAGTTCTTTGCCGTCCGCTAGCTGACGGCAAAGATTCTTTGCCGTCCGCTAGCTGACGGCAAAGATTCTTTGCCGTCGGCTAGCAGACGGCAAAGAGGGAGGGGCCCCACTAACGAGCTGCTTAAAAAAAACTTAACGGGCCCTCCTCTTTGCCGTCTGCTAGCAAACGGCAAAGAGCAAATAAGCGGACGGCAAATGGGGGCGGACGGCAAAGATTTAACATATCTAACGGCGCACCCCCACCCCGCCCCTCTCTCTCTGTTTCTCTCCCCTGCTCCCACACGCGCGCCGCCGCCACCACCACTCGCCGCCGCCGCGCCCCGG
>NC_057806.1:487551909-487552405 GCF_018294505.1 Triticum aestivum
CCCCACCGCCCTGTGCCGGCGCTGCCGCCCCAGGCTGCCCCGCCCCCTCCTCCACCGGCCACCTCCTCCACCGACCCAGGTGAGCTCTACCTCTCCTCTATTTTTCCTTTTTTTCTTCTGTTTTTTAGTTTTAGGTTTATGTTTAGTTTAGATTTAGTTTCAGTTTTAGTTTTAGGTTTAGTTTTAGGTTTAGGTTTAGTCTTAGTTTAGTTTTAGGTTTAGATTTAGTTTTTTCCTTTTTTTTCTGTTTTTTTAGTTTTAGGTTTATGTTTAGATTAGATTTAGGTTTAGTTTTAGGTTTAGTTCAGTTTTAGGAAAGAAAAAGAAGAAGAAGAAAAAAAAACAGGAGAGGAGGAGAAGAAGAAGAGGAAAAAGGAAAGGAGGAAGAAGAAGAGGAGGAGGAGAAGAAAAAAGAAGAAGAGGAAGAAGAAGAAGAAAAAAACAGGAGAGGAGGAGAAGAAGAAGAGGAAAAAGGAAAGGAGGAAGAAGAAGAAGA
>NC_057806.1:487552451-487604034 GCF_018294505.1 Triticum aestivum
ACTACCCCGACATCTACACGACACCCCGACTCCCCGACCCCGAAACAGCATCCCGACCCCGACACGGCGCCGGAGTTGATCTGCAAGTTAGAGAAGATCTTTCCACCGGGCTTCTTTAATCCAATGCAGCATTTGATTTTGCATCTCCCGACTGAGGCAAGATTGGGGGGCCCGTGCAAAATCGTTGGTGCTACCCAACTAAGAGGATGCAGAAGACGCTTTGAGAAAAATGTAAAAATAAACGTAGAATTGAAGCATCGATGGCTGAGGCATTCATCACAGAGGAGGCGGCAAACTTCGTAACAGCGCACTACGAAGCCAAAAATCGTCATTTGCATAATCCGAAGCCTCGGTACAATGCTGATGAGCCTAAAAAGGGTGGATCCAACCTCAACCTATTCAAAGGGAATCTCGCACCAGCTAGTGTTTCACATCCAGTATCTTTGCTTAACAAAGAATTGCGGACCATTTCGTTGTATATCTTCAACAACCTGATAGAAGTGCGGCCGTACATCGAGTAAGTTCTCGGTACATTGTTTCGCAACTTCTATTTCCTTTGAACTACTCTTATTCCTGGATATGTCATACAGTCGATACGTCGCCATATTCTCGTATGGAGCGCAGATCCAAAAGGATTCCGTCGAAGAGTATGAGCTTCTCGCAAAGCAAGGAGGTGGCTACCCCGGTTTCATCTCTTTGTTCAAACAAACGGTAATTTCTATTAGACAATTTCATTTCATTCGCTAATTTGTGCATAATGCAACAATCCTTTCATATTAAACTTGTAGGCTAATTCAGAGTCTATGGACGCCGAATTGAGACAAGTCGCTAATGGTTTTGACTATCAGGTCCGTTCATTTGACAAGTACGACATCAACGGGTATCGCTTTCGTACCTATGGCAAAGAGCTATCTATGGCCGACCAAAAGTCTACAAATTGTTGTGTATCTGCTATCGGCGAAGGAGGTACCGAGTATTATGGGAGAGTTGAAGCAATTTATGAACTTCTGTTCTATGGTGAAAACCCACCGAATGTCGTAGTCTTCAAATGTTATTGGTTTCAGCCGAAGGAGACTAGAAGGACTCATGAACATATAGGGCTAGTTGAAATCAACCAAAGCACTCATTTAGATGTTCCTGGTGTCTATATTATGGCTCAACAGGCAACCCAAGTATTCTATCTACCGTGGGCCTGCCAAACTAATCCAAATCTGAAAGGTTGGGATGTCCTTTATGAAGTGCCGCCACGTGCTAGACTTTCTCCCCCAAAGGAAGAGGATTATGAACCTCACATTAACCCAGACACATATGAAGGAGAATTCTTCCAAGAGACACGTCTTTCAAAAAAGCGTTTCAAGAACCGCTATACTTCACCCCAAAACATTGAAGTAGACAGCGACAATGAATCCGACATCACCCCAGAGGAGGAACAAGAAGAGCCGGAACAAGAAGAGGTTACTGCTGCGGATGACCTGTCAATGCTTGACCGATTACGTCAAGGTGGCCTTGCACATGTTGATGCCAATGAACCCTATGAGCCCATCATTGATTATAGTGATGATGATGATTATGCATTTATTGATGATACTGATCAAGATTATTAGTAGTGTCAGGTATTCAATTTTGTTATGTTGTACTTGATGATGATACACTTAAGTGATATACATATTATTATTCATGTCGGTACTTTTTTTATGTTGTAATAATTTTGTTTATTCTTTGTCATGGCAGGTGTTGAAAGATGGTGGGCGCTGGTCGGGAGCGCGCCGAGGCCCCTTCTTCGTCGGCGCGTGGTGCGAGGTCTTCCATTCCACATGCACCTCTCCGCCGAGCGTTGCTGGACAGTATGGCGACACCGTCGGGCCCTTCTTCGTCGACCGCGGTGCCCAGCAGGGGACGAGGTAAGAAGAAGAGAGGAGCTGGAGCACGTGGTCGCGGGAGAGGACGTACGGTGACTGCTAGGGCGCCTTCCTCGCCGCTACCCCCAGCAGTTTCACCTGAGCACGTGACTGCTAGGGTGGACTCATCTGAGGAGGAGGTTGCACGGACTCCGGTCCACGAGCCTCCGGTCCACGAGTCTTCGGCCCACGAGCCTCGGGGCGATGGGCCTTCGGCCCACGAGACCCCGGAGGAGCACACGTCTGGATGGGGTACCTGGCCGGGTCAGCCTGAGCATGGCGGGGAGCCGAGTGGCCATGCTGATGATGGCGGGGAGCCGACTGATGAGGAGGGGAGGAGGGGGGCAACGTCTACCAGTGTGGTGCTACATGGCTCCCGTCCGTGCCGGTGACCCGCGAGCAGAGGTGGTTGATTTTCCCTGATGGGGAGAGGTACGTAAGTGCATTTAATATTTTTGTACCTTCTGCATTCACGTTTCTTCAAATAACTAATGCGTTGGCCTTGTCATGCTGCAGGGGTTGGGACCACCATCATAGTGTCCGCCGGCCCAACTCCGTCCTTGGAGTTCTTTGCCGGCAAAACTTCCTAGGGTTTGTCACGTTGCCTGGTGATGGTCGGCTTCCAGAGCTTGGATTGAGCTGGGAGCACTACGTGGCTGCCCCGGCCCCGCCGGATGAGATTATCGACGGTGTCGTGTGCGACACGAGGCCAGACATGGTGATCAGAAAGTTCTGGGTAATTTCTCCTTTGCACATTTAAAAATCTACAACTAGCTAGTTATTAATTGTACTAATCAATATTGTCTCATTTGATTGCAGACATTCTACAGGTGTGAGGAGGGATACGAGGAGGACGCGGCACATGTTATCGAGAACGTCTGCAAGCGCCTACTCCAGAACTTACGGCACGAGGCTCGGGTGCAGGCTGTTCGAGACTACTACGCCTTGCGTGGTATCAAGAAGACCAAGCCGGCGTGCCGCGATAAGTTCCTGAGTAAGGAGCAGTACATGAAGGTAATTCTTAAGGCCTTCTCTACTTCAGTTCCTTCATTTAGTAATTCTTAGCCGTAGCGCTCAAGTTTCTATTTGCTAACTTAGGCGCCTCCGAGATGGTGTGCGGATCGGATGGATTGTTGGGAGGTGTTGGTCGATGAGTGGTGCTCAAAACAATGGCTAGCCCTCCACAACGAGGCCAAGGACAAACGTGCCCAAATGGAATGTGTGCCACACCATCAAGGCAGCTTCAACTTATATCAGTTCGGGTGCAACTGGGTATGTGGTTTGCTTCATGATTCATGCAATTCATTCATCATGCTAGCTTGAGCCCTTTAATTACTAATTTTCATTGTTTCTCTCTTTCAGGCATGCTACAATAAGGCGAATAAGGTGCTAGAGGTGTACGACCTGTATGCCATGGCCCACACTGCCTCTTTCAAGAAAGTCAAGGCTTTCTCTCAGTCTGACCTCGATGATGCAAACAACTTCACCAACATCTCCTCCCACAACAAGCTCGTGAGATATAGAGATGAGGGGAAGGCGAGGAAAGGGGAGGACTTTAACCCGAGCCAGGGTCCCATTGATCCAGAGCTGGTGATGATATCTGGTGGCGGGAGGTCCCATGGCTCCATAGCCATTGGATATGGACTTATCCGTTGTCCTAGCACTCTCCCGGAGATCAAGGCGCGCCAGTCGAGCTCCGCTCCTGAGATAAGGCCTCGTGAACGGCCAGTGCAACTCGCCATCAAGGTTAGTGATACGTACTCAGTTATCTTTCTCCATTAATTACATTGTGTGTGCTTCCATCAATGATTACAAATGGTCATGTGAGTGGTGTTGTAGGCTGCTATACAGAGTGAGAGAGATAGAACGGAGAAACTTCTGGCGGAGGCGGCGGAGAGGCAGCGGGAGTTGGAGGAGAGGACGACAAAGATGATGGAGGAGGAGAGGGCACGGAATGACATGCAGGAAAGGGCCATGTACGAGCTCCTTGTGGTAAGTTTCTTCTGCAGATTAGCCAAAACATTCATGTAGTGTTTGTCCCATTACTAACTAGTATGACTGAGTCGTCAAAACCAAATGTGCAGTCTGTGTGCCAGAAGACAGGTCAGACCGCTCCGCCGATGCCAGTGATTGCTCCTGGGACCACGGTGAGTTTTATTTGAATGGACATTACTTGCTAGTCTTAACATTTGAGTGTCATCATGCTAACAAGACATTGGAAATGATCTTTGGTGCAGCGTAACTCCAGACAAGCATCGCACGATCCTTCTCCATCTACCGACACGAGCCACCCCGCTCCTACACCTCCTGGATCTTGGTAAGTTTATCTAGTGTTTTGCTTAACACATGCATAAAGACCTAGACTTAGCTTTATTTCCTCCAATGCTTACCATAATGACCTAGACTTAGCTTCTTCTCCTCCAAAATGACTTAATAAGCTTACTGACCTCCAAAACCATCCATTTTACCTAAGTTAGCTCTAAAACGATCTGTACTTAGCTTACTTATGTCAAAAATTGCATAATTAGCTTAGTTAGCTCATAGATGATCCATTTTACCTAAGTTAGCTCTAAAATGACCCATTTTACCTAGGTTAGCTTATAAATGATCCAGTTCATCCAAGTTAGCTCAAAAATGACCCATTTTACCTAGATTAGCTCCTAAATGATCCATTTTACCTACGTTAGCTTTAAAATGACCCATTTCACCTAGGTTAACTCCAAAATGACCCATCTTACCTAGGTTATCTCATAAATGATCCATTTCAACTAATTTAGCTCATAAACGATCCATTTCACCAAGTTAGCTAAAAAACGATCCATTTCACCTAAATTAGCTCTTAAATGATCCATTTCACCTAAGTTAGCTCAAAAAGATCCATTTCAACTAAATTAGCTCATAAATGATCCATTTCACCTAAGTTAGCTAAAAAACGATCCATTTCAACTAAGTTAGCTCATAAATGATCCATTTCACCTAAGTTAGCTAAAAAATGATCCATTTCACCTTAGTTACCTCAAAAACGATCCATTTGACCTTAGTTAGCTCATAAACGACCCATTTCAACTAAGTTAGCTCATAAATGATCCATTTCACCTTAGCTAGCTCATAAACGACCCATTTCAACTTAGTTAGCTCATATATGATCCATTTCACGTAAGTTAGCTCATAAATGACATACTCTTCTTGTTCTAGTCTTCTTCTTGTTCTACTCTTCTTGTTCTAGTCTTCTTCTTGTTCTACTCTTCTTCTTGTTCTACTCTTCTTGTTCTAACTTTCTTATTTTTCATTTTGCAGATTTCATTCACCTGATGAAAGCTTGCATAGATGGAGTGCTCCTTATCCCTTTCTCTGTTTCTTTTGTATCGTTGAACTATGCATGTATCGTTGGATGAAACTATTGTAATATATATGGTTGGATGCCTCTATGTTGAACTTGTTATGTATGATGGAACTATGCATGTAATATATATGGTTGGATGATGAAGTTATGTGTTGGATATCTTATATGTTTGCTCTGTAATGGCCTTTTGAAATATATCTATATATGTCATATATATTTGTGATGAAAATTGTTGGATTTAATAAAAAACAGATAAAAGAGCCAACATGGCAGGCTCTTTGTCGTCTTCCACCGACGGCAACGGGCTTTTTGCCGTCTGCCGCGGACGGCAAAGAAGACACATGGCATCCAGCTGTGCTTCCTGGGAGCTGACCCATTTGGTCAGTTTGCCTATAGTGGAAAACGGCAAAGACTTTGCCATCAGTGGCGGACGGCAAAGAACCTGCCATGTAGTGACGTGTAGATGACATCATACGACGGACGGCAAAGACACTAGAAATTTTGCCGTCAGCGGCGGACGGCAAAGGCCTGTCGTTAGCCACTTAACGGACTGATAGCGCAATTATTGCCGTCCGCTCTCTTTGCCGTCCGCCGTAGACGGCAAAGGGCCTTTGCCGTCAGCCGCCAGGAAGCAGACGGCAAAGTAGCTGTTTACCGTAGCCTACTTTGTCGGAGCCTTTTGCCATCCGCGGCTGACGGCAAAGGCCTTTGCCGTCCGCCGTTCATGCATTTGCCGTCCGCCGTGGCAGACGGCAAAATAGCTGATTCTTGTAGTGCATCATGCTTTGCATCTGACTCATATTGGGTTCAGGCCTCTGAAAGATACTCTGCAGTTCATCTCGATGATGCTGACAACCAGGTTTGTAGAACTCACCTAGAGTGGGCAGGGAAGTAAGCTCGATAATGTCTTGAGCTTTGGCTTCGTGATGTACATCACCTAACATCCACTCAAGGATCCATGTCTTCGGATCCCTGTTGTAGCCGTGAATATGAAGTATGGCATAGAACTGCAGCAGAAGCTCTTCATTCTAGTGCTCTTTGTCTGTTACAAAAGGCAGAAGACCAACATCCCTGAAGCAGTGAAGCGCTTCTTCAAGACAGGGCAGCCCAGCAATAGCTTCACTATCCAGACGCATGTGGGGAAAGATTCGCTCTTGATTGTACATAATGTAGGAGTAGTAGCTTCGCTGCTGATGGCTCCAAAAATGATCGGATGAGATCTTTGGCTTCGTGTAGGGATTTTTGGCATTGTCAAAGAAGGTGTTGTGGGCTCTGAAGCTATGCACGTTGAAAGAACCCGTTGTAGTTGTAGCACCTGGAAGCCTTGGCAGCCGTGGCTTGGGCTTCTGAACTTGAGGCCTCTGCTCCACATAATAGTCATACTGTGGGCCTGGAGCAGTGGGAGGAACCATAATAGGACATTTTACAGTGACCAGTTGTCCATGATCAAAGGTCTGTTCAATGGTGTGAGGCCATGGAGATGGAACAGTGGCTTCAGCATCTTCATTGGCTCCAGGCTCCACATTGTCTTCAGCCATGACTGAGTCATTGGCTTTAGTGGCATTGGTTGTGGCGGCCTCAGTGTTTTCAACCTCCGTTTGTGCAATAATAGGAGGGTCAGGCACAATCACATTCTCCTCGAGAATGGCTTGATCAGTAGCAGGGGGTGTGGCAAGTCTTTCTTCTTCTCTTGCTTCTTCATTATCTTCATCGGCTGATGCAGCCGGAATGTCTTCAGCGACTTTAGCTTCAGACTCAGAGACATTTGCAGAAGGGTGGCTTCAGGGAACACTTGATGTGCAACTGAGCTTTGGTGCACTTCCCCTTCTAGAATACTCGACATGGTTACCTATGGCCTGGGGCCTTTGCTAAGCCTGCGAAATGCGGGCAATGCCTTTGGTGAGGGAGTGGTCTGCACCATGTAGTTGTCGTCATCAAGCACCGGAGTGGTGACTTAAGGTGGTGCAGTTCTGGGTGTCTGATCATGGACGGGGGTGTCTTGCTGAGGGCGCTCGGCCCATGAGTCATCCTAAGCAATTGGTGTCAAAGGACGAGTAATGCTGATACGTTCACTATTCGTAAGAACGGCAGATGATAATGTCTGGGGCTAATGAAGGACTACATCATCATCATCATTATCTTCATGACCAATGTCTTCAGCTGCGTTGGGGTCAATAGTTGGTACTTCTTCACTTGCATGAGCCTCTATGGAAGCAGGCTCATGGATCACAAGACGACGCTCTTGATTAATTGAGGCAGGAGGAGTAACAGAAATGGGTTCAACATTGAGGGGCTCAGTGAACGCAACATGCTCTTTCTTTGAAGACTTTGTCTTCAATTTATTCTTAGATGGAGCTTCATCAGAAGTGTTCTTGTGCTTGCGTTTCCTGGCATCAGCTTCGGCTACCCTTGTTTTCATCATATCTGAAGCGGCTGAGGTGGCCTTAGGCTTCGATCCTATCATACTGGCATGGAAGACAATGCGAGGTTCTTCCTGCCTTGGTGGTTCAGTTTGGGCCGCAGCAGGCTTCTTCTTAGCAGCCATTCTGGGGTCGATGCCAGGGAGCCCAAGAGCTTTGCGCTTTTCAGCTTCATTGTGTGCTCGAACACACTTCTGCTCGTAGTATTTCATGCGCTCACGTGAGCCTTTCGCTTCTTACCTCTTCTTGTGAAACTCGGCCTTGAGGTCATGCAACATCTTCTTGAAGATCTGCACATCAGCCACACTTAGCTTGGCCATATTCTTCTTGAAATGAGCCTTCTCATAATCAATCGTGTTCTTGAGTTCAACAATTTTCTGAGCCAAGGCCATCTCATTAGAAATGGCTCCGCGAAAGGTGACGCTTATGTCCACAGGCAGCTAAAGATCATCAATATTGATACTTTAGTCATTGAACCACTCATCGATGAAGTTGTTCAGAATGTCAAAATCAAAGAGGGGCAGATCATTGAAGATCTCCGCCTCTTGCTTTCTCTTGATCAGCTGCTCAAATGTGTCATCACCAAGATCTTCATCACTGGACAGATCAATGGTGTCTTCCTCGTTGCATAGGACGGCAGCAAGAGTCAGTTCATGCCCAGAACTCTTCTTAGGCTTCATGGTTTACTTGGACTTCTCGGCCTTCTTGGAGACACAAGACAAATCTTCAAACTGCACACTGGGTTCAGGAGGTGCAGTGGTCAACGGCTTCACAGTCGAAGCTTTTGGTGTGGCAGAGGGCTTCGAAGATTTTGACTTCTTTTTCTTTTGCTTCGCAGGAGCATGCGCATCTTCGGAGTCTGCATCATCAGCTGATTGCTCCACAGTGGCCCTCTGAGCAGCAATGTGAGAGAGTAGCCCATCGAAGCTGTTGAAGGAGCCGATGACATTGGGATTGGCATCGCGAGTGCCATCTTACCTAGGTGCAGATGGACCGGGGTTGAAGTTGAGTCCTAGTTCCTTCTTGTTCTTTGTAGCTGACTTTTTGGCAAACTGATAGGTTGCGCTTGAAGAGATTGTCTTCACGACACCATAATAATGATGATGGGTCGGCATTCTCAGGCTTTGGTCCATGGACCATGCATGGGTAGAAGCCTTGAGAAATTGCTTCAGGCTTCGACTTAGGCTGCAGATTTCTATACAGAATATCTCCCCATGGGCGCTTGATTGCATTCTTCTCTGCATATTCAGGGGTTACGAAGTTATACTTGAACCACTGTTCAGCCCAATATCTTCGAATCCATTGGATTCGGGTCTTGCGCTGGCCTTAACTTTCCTCAGGATCTGACTTGTACAATTCATACAGATCCGGAGGCAGATCTAGAGTTGTGTTGCCTCTGCGCTGCCTGCAACCTTTCCTTGCTGATTTCTCTATTGCCATTATATTCAGACTGATTGGCTTCAGAATACTGAAAGGCGTTTGTCTAGTGGTTAGACAAGAACTGGCTTCAGGGGAGTGAATATGATGCTGTAAGAACTCTGCAAATAAATGCAGACTATGAGAACCAAGGGATTCTCCCACGGACATATACCTGTGACAGCATTAAAGGTGCGAGGGAAGGGGAAGAGGTCATATACAATCTCAGAAGATTTTGAAGATAAATCGGTTTGAAGACATTGACCTCATAGAGCGAAGATATTCAATTATTTGGAGAGAGTTGGTTCCAGATCTGTATGAATCCATGAATAAGTACAAGTGATGAATCTAACTAGTTATGAAGCATAAGTGAATAACCTTAGCATAATATGAGATGCAAGTAAAGACAGATCCAGATTTGGAAGTGTAGAAACCACTTTTGGTCGAAGTGGATGGATTTGACGGATCAAAAGATAGTAAAAATAGAGGTTTATTTACCGCTGACGAACTGCTAGGCGAGGCAGAGTTTTGAAGCCGAGTAGTTCAATCTCCCATGCCCTAACTTGGCGGCAGTAGACAGCTACGGCTGCGGCAGAGAGGACGAGGTTCGCGGCCGGTGTGAGGATGGTGTCGAAGAAGTCACGGCAGCTAAGCGCATCGTCTCCGGCATCGACGCGAGTTAGCGGAGGCGCTAGGGTTTGAGCGAGGTGGGAGAAGAAATAATGACCACGAGGGGTGTGTATTTATAAGGAAAGGGGCAACACAGTGTAATTACACAGGTGCCCCTGACGGTTTACATCTGAAGGACACGTGGCTTGAATGCAACTTATCGGAAGTTGTTCCATGCTCCCACGCACGCCTGGATTGTCGGGTGGTCGTTTCGGCTTCTCCGGTATTCCAGCAAAAGGGATATAGTATTAAAACATATTTTAAATGTGTGTCTCTATGTCTTCAGCTGACAAGGAATCAGTGAAGACATTCGACAGGTTTCAAAAGAACGCATATGCCTTGGATAGATAGAATTTGAGGTAGAAGCATAGACGGTGGATAGGGTCCAATCAGATTCGCTTAGATCAGTAAAAAATTCAAGTGTGAAGACACACCGATAAGTGAATGTTGTAGAGGACAGAACACCATATATATATCAGTATAAGACCAACTCAACATTGCGAAGATAAACCTAGAAGTCAAATCAATGTTGAATACAAACCAAATGCGAAGACTATGCAGTTATGACACCAAATGAAACACTTCAAAAAGACTTTTGGTGGAGGCATTACCCACCGTATAGGAAGTATTAGACCCAGACATGGCGCATAATTATTGTGGCGCTCCGAATTCAAATTCCGCGTTAATGTATTCACACTTAGAGTGTATGTCTTCATTGATTGAAAATATACGTTACTTTGTGTGTTGCACATCTAAGTCATCAACGTGCATATGCGTTAGGACGTGTCTCCAATTATAGGGCATTTGAGGATTCTAAGATATTTAGCTCACACCAGAACTTGCAAAATCTTTTCTCATCCAAGGATTGTGAAGATATCTCCCAATTGCTCTTCAGTGTTGATGTGAATGATATCAATATCCACCTTCATGAGATGATGTCTGAGCAAGTGATGACGGATCTGAATGTGCTTTGTCTTCGAGTGCTGAACTGGGTTGTTGGCAATCTTGATGGCGCTTTCATTGTCGTAGTAGAGTGGCACTTGCTTCAGGTGGATGCCATAGTCCTTGAGAGTTTGCTTCATCCATAGAAGCTGAGCACAGCAAGATCCAGCAGTGATGTATTCTAAATCAGTAGTGGAGAGAGATACACAATTCTGCTTCTTTAAAGACCAACAAACAAGAGATCGTCCAAGAAAGTGACATGTGCCTGATGTGGACTTTCGATCAACCTTGTCACCAGCATAATCAACATTTGAAAATCCAACTAGATCAAACTTTGAGCCCTTTGGATACCATAATCCTAGTGTTGGGGTGTAAGCCAAATATCGGAGAATTTGCTTCACAGCTAAGTGACGCAATTCCTTTGGTGCCGCTTGGAACCAGGCACACATGCAAACACTAAGCATTATATCTGGCCTAGATGCACATAAATAGAGTAAAGAACCAATTATGGAGCGGTATACCTTTGGATCGAACTCTTTACCATTGTCGTCGGGGCCCAGATGACTTTTGGTTGGCATGGGCATCGTGTATCCTTTGCAATCTTGCATTCCAAACTTCTTCAGGCAATCTTTGAGGTATTTTTATTGTGATATGAAGATTTCGTTGCTCTGCTGGCGGATTTGAAGACTGAGGAAGAATTTCAGCTCACCCATCATGGACATCTGATATTGCTCTTGCATCATATGTGCAAACTCATCACTGTATTTCTTGTCAGTGCAGCCGAAGATAATGTCATCCACATTGATTTGGCACACAAACAGTTCACCATCATATGTCTTCGTGAAGAGTGTGGGATCCAGGGAACCAGGTTTGAAGCCTTTGCTCTTCAGGAAGTCTTTGAGTGTGTCATACCAAGCGTGAGGGGCTTGTTTGAGGCCATACAGTGCCTTGTTGAGCTTGTATACCATGTCAGGATGCTTTGAGTCTTTGAAACCAGGTGGTTGTGCAACGTACACTTCTTCTTCAATTTTGCCGTTGATAAAGCCACTCTTTACATCCATTTGATACAGAAGGATGTTGTGATGGTTGGCATAGGCTAGCAGGATGCGAATAGCTTCAAGCCTCGCCACCGGAGCAAATGTTTCATCAAAGTCAATCCCTTCTACTTGAGTGTAGCCTTGAGCAACTAGATGAGCCTTGTTTTTGACGACTTGGCCATGCTCATCTTGTTTGTTGCGATAGATCCATTTGGTGCATATGATGTTGTGCTTGCGAGGATTAGGACACTTTACTAGTTCCCATACATTGTTCAGCTCGATATGTTGAAGCTCTTCTTGCATAGCTTGAATCCATTCAGGTTCCATGAAGGCTTCAACAACTTTCCTGGGTTCAGATATAGAGACAAATGCAAAGTGTCCATAGAAATTTTCTAGCTGTGTTGCTCTTGAATGATTGAGTGGACCAGGTGCATTGATGCTATCGATTATCTTCTCAATCTGTACTTCATTTGTAACACGAGGATGAATTGGACGAAGATTTTACTCTTGCGGATCATTGTCTTCATCTTCAGCATTACCTTCAGGCTGAGCAGTGTCTTCGGGTTGATTAGGTGCAAAAATGATGATTTCTTCTTCAGCCTGAGCCTCTGAAGGTATGATTTCTCCAGTACCCATAAGCTTGATAGATCACTTGGTGAGGCTTCATCTAGCACATTTGGTAGGTGCTCTCTTTGCGAGCCGTTAGTCTCATCGAACCGTGCTACCTCTTGAGCATTGCGTTGGTTTTCCCTTGAAGAGGAAAGGGTGGTGCAACAAAGTAGCGTAAGTATTTCCCTCAGTTTTTGAGAACCAAGGTATCAATCCAGTAGGAGGCCACACGCAAGTCCCTCGTACCTACACAAACAAATAAGAACCTAGCAACCAACGCGATAAAGGGGTTGTCAATCCCATCACGGTCACTTACGAGAGTGAGATTTGATAGAGATAATAATGGTAAGATAAATATTTTTTGTATTTTTATGATATAGATTGAAAGTAAATATTGCAAAATAAAATAGATTGGAAACTTATATGATGGAGAATAGACCCGGGGGCCATAGGTTTCACTAGTGTCTTCTCTCAAGATAGCATAAGTATTACGGTGGGTGAATGAATTACTGTCAAGCAATTGATAGAAAAGCGAATAATTATGAGAATATCTAGGCATGATCATGTATATAGGCATCACGTCCGTGACAAGTAGATCGACTCCTGCCTGCATCTACTACTATTACTCCACACATCGACCGCTGTCCAGCATGCATCTAGAGTATTAAGTTCATAAGGACAAAGTAACGCCTCAGGAAAGATGACATGATGTAGAGGGATAAACTCAAGCAATATGATATAAACCCCATCTTTTTATCCTCGATGGCAACAATACAATATGTGTTGTGTCCCTTTCTGTCACAGGGATCAAGCACCGCAAGATTGAACCCAAAGCTAAGCACTTCTCCCATTGCAAGACAGATCAATCTAGTAGGCCAAACCAAACTGATAATTCGAAGAGAATTGCAAAGATAACCAATCATGCATAAAAGATTTCAGAGAAGAATCAAATATTGTTCATAGATAGACTTGATCATAAACCCACAATTCAATGGATCTTGACAAACACATCGCAAAAAGAGTTACATCAAATAGATCTCCAAGAATATCGAGGAGAACTTTGTATTGAGATTCAAAGAGAGAAAAGAAGCCATCTAGCTAATAACTATGGACCCGAAGGTCTGAAGTAAACAACTCACACATCACTGAAGGGGCCATGGAGTTGATGTAGATTATAATACATTGGAACAATCAAAAATTATACATACATTGGAGATGTATCAAGCATCCCCAAGCTTAATTCCTGCTTGTCCTCGAGTAGGTAAATGATAAAAACAGAATTTTTTATGTGGAATGCTTTCTAGCATATTCTTCAATGTATTTTTCTCTATTGTGGTATGAATGTTCAGATCTGAAAGAATGTTTATTGTTGACATAAATATAGTAATACTCCAAGTATGCTAATCAAGCAATTATGTCTTATCAAAATAACAAAGCCAAAGAAAACTTATCCCTAAAAAATCATATAGTTTGGCCATGCTTCATTTTCGTCACACAAAATGCTCCCATCATGCACAACCCCAATGACAAGTCAAGCAATTGTTTCATACTTAGCCTTTTCACACTCTTTCAACTTTTACGCAATATATGAGCGCGAGCCATGGACATAGCACTATGGGTCGAATAGAATATGATGATTGAGGTTGTGTGAGAAGACAAAAAGGGAGAAAGTCTCACATTGACGCGGCTAATCAATGGGCTATGGAGATGCCCACTGACGGTGTCCTGGACTAGGGGGTACTCATCACGTCGTCTCCCGATCAGTTGGATTGGGCCGAGGACCCCCATGGCCGTATACTCAAGGGCCAGTCCGGACAGTTGTCGCATACAAGGAAGATTCCACAAGACTTGGTGATCAAGACAAGGACTCCTCCCCCACCAGGGTATTCGGCTAGGACTCTTGTTATCCTAGGCCTCTGGTGCATTATATAAACTAGGGCCAGGCTAGTCGATAAATCATATATACAACACACAATCATACCATAGGCTAGCTTCTAGGGTTTAGCCTCTCTGATCTCGTGGTAGATCAACTCTTGTACTACTCATATTATCAAGAACAATCAAGCAGGACGTAGGGTATTACCTCCATCAAGAGGGCCCGAACCTGGGTAAACATCCTGTCCCCTGCCTCCTGTTACCATCCGCCTTAGACGCACAGTTCAGGACCCCCTACCCGAGATCCGCCGGTTTTGACACCGACATTGGTGCTTTCATTGAGAGTTCCGTTGTGTGATCGGCAAAAGGTCGATGGCTCGCCTGCAGATCAACTGCGA
Organism: Triticum aestivum; assembly: GCF_018294505.1. Taxonomy (NCBI): domain Eukaryota; kingdom Viridiplantae; phylum Streptophyta; class Magnoliopsida; order Poales; family Poaceae; genus Triticum; species Triticum aestivum. The sequence continues at coordinate 487,567,059 of NC_057806.1, forward strand.
CTTCGGCATCTTCGTCACCATCTCAACTGGTCACCTTGGTTCGACCAAGGACTGTGCCCTACCTCCGATCGTCATGTTCGGATGAGGGCCTTCATCAACATCAGCTCCGATCTCTATCAAGATCGTGGAGGAATCATCCAAGGAGCCCGGGGGCTCAACATCAACATTGCCATCGGGCGGTCGTGCTGTTATTCTGGACAGCGAACTTGTGTCGGCCGCCACCGCCTCCTCAAGTGTCGTTTTACCGATTGCTTCGGTGTGTGCAGAGTTGAGTCTACAACAACCTTGGAAAATTTCGTCGAGTTCCGATGGAGGAATCTCTGACAATCTACGACATACCAGAGCCCTGTCAAATCTAGACGAGAATCTAGACGAGTTTCGGGCGTGGTGTCCAGGTTCTAGCTCGGACGTCCTTTGGAAGATCCAACCGTTGACCTGCTACGGAATTCCTATATCTACCACCCCTCACAATTTCAGCTCCGGGAACCTTCCGATTAGTGCATCACTTTTCAGATCTGTTTTCTGCGTGAAAACGAATCCGACCCGAGTTCATCTTTTTATGAACAGGATTTCGAACATCCTTTTTGAAGGAAGTTTTGTATGGGGTGTTGTGTTTTGTTCCCGAACAAATCCCACTAACTTTAAAATCTTTTGAACATGATCTTCAACATCATGCTGGTGTCAAACCAGTCCAGCAATATTGCTCCACGGCTACCGACCTGCGCTAGACACGTCGTCACTTTGTTGAGTCGAGCTCAACTTCTTCGGATCATCATCTCAGCAAGCCGTACAAGAGTTCGGTGTCGCAAAGGATAAATAATCACCAACATCGCCGCCCCATGGATTACACGGAGCGGGCACACCGGCATCGCCGCACGGTCACTTCATCAAGCCGGCATTGACCACGTCACGACCTGCATCGGCAGGGCCGCACTGTTGCTCCTTCAAGCCGGTGTCCATCACGCCGACCTACTTCGACTCATCGGCTGACATTGAGGCTTTGACATCTCGGCTGGACCGGGGGCTTCGCCATCTCTTCATCAACCTATAATCCGGAGACTTCGACGTCACTAGCGGACCAGCTCCGTCACGTTAGCTGGACCGAGGGCTTTGCCTTGGCGAGCCAACCTTTGCCAGCATCACCGTGCCATCGCTTTATCGCCCATCAGGCAATGGGTGTGCGGATCGAGTCCCAATTTTGGGAATCACCTTTCTTCGGATTGCTACAACAAATAAACCAGGTGCTATTAATCTTAGTATTTTTTGCTTGTTTGGGTTCATTTTTCCCAAGGAATTATTACTCTGGTTTGTCCATCATATGTACGCAGGTCTATCAAATGGTGGCCGCATTAACGATGATCGCATGGTGGTTCGGTCAGTTTCCGTACATAGTCCGGCGAACGCCGCATCCGGAACTCGGACCGACCTGTGAATTCAGGCTTTGCCACGCCTTTACCGCATCACGCTGACGCCCTGCATCGACATTGACTTCAGCGCCAGGCCATATTTCTTTTATTACTCACTTTGCATAAATTATTTATTATGCAACGGTTTTTTTATGATTATTACTATTATCTCCGGTTTGCACTATTTTTTGTGCACAGGAAAATGATCCAGCCGGACTATATCCTTTGGCGTCACCTCGGCTGGACGGGGGGCTTCGTCAACAGTTCATTACACCATGTTGGGGACTTCGGCATCACTCTACCAGCCTGCATTGACCGTGCTATGTCACCACTTCGGAGTGCCAAGCTCTTTGCTCCACCACCTCGGGACCGGCTTGGGGGATGTAACCTTGTCCCGCATCAAGCTCGGACCGCGTCATCAATACCAAACACATTAACCAGCTAAGTTGCCTTCATGCTCCAAGTTTTAAATTTTTAACTTGTGTTCGGTTCGACCAAGCATTATACCTTTTTGGAAAAAAAAGTTGCTTGTAAAAAATTTCCTTGTCCAAACTTTGTTTGTGACACACAAATTCAAATACCCAGTTCACTTGGGGGCTTCCTTCATGAAGCCTTTCCTCTTGCATATGATTATACTTGTACGGCTTTGTTCCTTGTTCTAGTATTACGCCACAATTTGCACCATATTGACTTAAGCGATTTACAAGCTGGGTTGCCTCGCTCCTGTGTTTACCCCTACGTTCCGGATTGTTCGGCTAGGGAGTAAAGGGAGCACCCCTGCGATTGTCACGATCGGGTCATCCGAGCCAGACCTCAGACTGGGTGAAGCCGAAAGCTAGCGCTCTTATAGTTTTCAATGATGGTTGGCACACAACGGAACTCATGAGTACAAAAAATCTATTGCACAAGTCTCATAGTAACAATGAGCACCGAAGAAAGGTATCGGTGGGGGTACTATTTTCTTCGAAGATGCTTCTTACACTTCGCAGTAATATAGCATAAGTTCCCTAAGCGCGCTTTGTCTGTTACAGCCTTATGGCCTGATTGCCTGGTTATTGGAAACACCGTCGATATTCTCGATAGGTGGAGTACATTACACTTTTCGGTCCTTGACCGAAGAGGGAGAAGCCGACGGTCGGTTAAGACGCGTTTAAAGTTCGGGTGAACATAGATATGATATAAGTACTTCGGTACATGCAATCATTCTTTTACCCAAGTCACTTGGGGGCTCTTGAGTTTATTTGAGCCATTTTATAATAAGTGTTTTTCTTCTTAGTCATTGCAAAGTTTTTATTTTTATTATTGTTATTATTTATCATTCCTTTTTTCGACACAAGTATGTGGTCACTAGCTGAGGAGCCTAATTTCTCTCTCGAAACCGCTAGAATTTAGTTTGCTAAACTGGCCTAATGAGAAGTACTCCGCCTTCGGGATAGGAGGTTGAAGCCGTAGGGTGACCCGCTTGTAGTCTTGAGATAGGACTAGCACATATGCCCGTGCGTTACACCGGGAAAATTGATGTTTTGTGCAAGCATAATGTCTCGCAGCACCGGATTCACTATGAAGAAAATGCTGCAACGCAGCATCCTTCTACAAAATGAACATAAAAATACGTTGCAATTTAGCTGTGTTCAAATTTTCTTTGCTGGGCATAATCTCCCACTGTTTCCATCTAAGTATAATCTTTTTTAATGGCATTTAAGTATAATTATTTTGTTAATTACCATGACGTTCTTACCCATTTTAGTCGGAAACCAAATCCTTAATTTTCTAATTTAGTAGCTCCAACACATTGAAGCCTACAGATCCTTCATTTTAAATTTTAATTATCCTACTTTTTTGCCTCAAATCCTTCATGTAGAATTTATTAAAATCACAATCTTTCTTTTAGTTATTCCACCGGTTTATCCATAATCCTTTCTTTAATTAGGCACATCCATTTAAATATTCTATTTAAGCCCACAATCCTCCTTTATTAGCTCATTTGCTTAATTAGCTCTCCCTAAACATGATGACTGCCACTTGTATATTTATAGCGAGTTAGAATTAGTAAGTGTGAAAGGTGCATAGGCCGTTGGTTGTTACATCAAAGAGCTACACAGGAGGTCCTGTGTTTAGTTCCAACAATCTTGATTTAGTTTGATCCAATTATTTTTCACGGTCTCTATGAAAGCCCATAAAAGGCCCATCAACATACAAGTACCTGGGCCAGATCGCTTAGCGTGTGTAGACCGAATGAAAAGGAGTAAACCAAACCAAGAATACCTATTCCCTTTAATAGTAGGTATAGATGTGCCATGTTAAAGCACGGCAGAAGCACTTTTTTTTCAAGTCCAATTTTTGGATTGGCACCGAACACTTGATCTAGTTGGGACATTAAAGTTTTGAATAAGTTTTTTGGCTTTTCGAGCCTATGGCACTTTTAAACTATTTGTGCATTTCCAGCATTACTCTCGTAGTGCAACGCCGGACACCTTTAGGGATTCAGCAAAAACATTCTCGAATATTGCTATATATGCATCGGTTTCGAATTGTGTCTTCGGTCAATAGTTGGGTTGCCGGTCTCCTGTGCTTGCGTCCTACGTTCCGCTTTGTTCGGCTAGGTGTGCAAAGGGAGAACCACTGCGATTGTGCTTCCAGCTCGCTGGGTCAAGCACCTCAGTGGAGAAAGCCGAAAACTGACTATCACAATAGGCGTAAACTGGTCAGCGATCCGATGACTATGTTAAATGACGGGCCGCTCATAACATTGGCCGAAGTGTTTATGGCTTGACCTCGGATGTCGCCGAACAGTAACCGGGGGCTCATAGCTAGCTTCCCCAGTTAAAGCTCCTATGACTAAGCGAAAGTTTTAAAGCCCGCATATCTGATTGCCTCGTTTCCGCTAACACAACCGCCTTCGGGCACCGAGATGTCGGTTAAGGGTTGCTTTGTTATTGCGGAAACACCCTACGTAGTATCTACCAAGGGGTAGAAGCCGACAATGGGCCACTTTCAACTGATAAATGGTCACAATGGAGTCAAAATAATGATGTAAAGTACTTGGATACATAGAATCATTACACATAATCTATGATTTTACTCTGGATATCGATCCTTAATTTGGCCACCTGTGCCCACATTAAGGCTCGGGGGCTACTGGGATTTGCGCTCATTATTTACAAATATTAAAGGGGCACATCGATCCCCTGATCTGGTGTAGCCACCTGACCAGTGTCTCGGGGGCTACTGCATTGCCTATTCAATGCAGAAAATTCAAAGGGCTCAGTGTTCGGCTTGATCGAACTATGGGAAGCGCGTCTTCGGACAGCAATAAGTACCATCTGGACCTATCTGGCATCAAGCTATATATCACCGCGACTTCTCACGACCCTCTCTTAGGGGCCCGTTTGTCGATCACTATTATCTCTAATATATTACACTGCGTTTTTATTCCTATGTATGCTGTCGAGCTAGGAGTTGATCCTCAGGCCGATTTCGCGCATCGACCTGAGTCTCAGGGGCTACTAGGAACAGCGGTTTTATGCTTCCCTTCAGGTGCATCTCGGGTTTTAGACTGATACACACCTTGAGGGCTACTGGATATACATCGGTAGAGAATATACTGCACCAGTTAAAAATATTCACAATAAATTAGCCCACGGTCGGGGTGGTGCACCACCTTGGAAGCAGTCCGGCATAAAGCTCGGGCGCTAGCGGCTAGCTCCATAGAGGGCATTTCCGGCATTAAGCTCGGCTAAACTCCTTCAACTTCTTTGGACCAAGGTGATCTATGACTTCTTGGATATAGTCCGGCGTTGGAGCTTGGACACATCCCGACGTTGGAGCTCGGATACATTTCAGCGTTGGAGCTCGGAAGCAGTCCGGCATTGGTGCTTAGCTGCAAAAGATACCTCGAATGCAGTCCGGCGTTAGAGCTCGGACGCAAGAGGACACTGCCTCCCGGGAACAACTTCAAACCCGAGGTGTGGCATAAAAATAACAAGGCATTGATAAAGGCCGGAAACTTAAAGGGGCTCCTCGGATACCCGACGTGTAAACTCGTCAGATGCACTTCGGTGATCCTCAAGATCGAAGATGAGAAGATTTGTTGAACCAGTTTTCAAGACCGACAACCGAAGATGAAGAGCAGTTCGGAAGAATCGAGGAGCGTCCCTAACTTGAAGACCGGTTCAGGGGCCTACTGACGGTGTCCTGGACTAGGGGGTACTCATCACATCGTCTCCCGATCAGTTGGATTGGGCCGAGGACCCCCATGGCCGTATACTCATGGGCCAGTCCAGACACTTGCCGCATACAAGGAAGATTCCGCAAGACTTGGTTATCAAGACAAGGACTCCTCCCCCACCGGCGTATTCGGCTAGGACTCTTGTTATCCTAGGCCTCTGGTGCATTATATAAACCAGGGCCAGGCTAGTCGATAGATCATATATACAACACACAATCATACCATAGGCTAGATTCTAGGGTTTAGCCTCTCTGATCACGTGGTAGATCAACTCGTGTACTACTCATATTATCAAGAACAATCAAGCAGGACGTAGGGTATTACCTCCATCAAGAGGGCCCGAACCTGGGTAAACATCGTGTCCCCTGCCTCCTATTACCATCCACCTTAGATGCACAGTTCGGGACCCCCTACCCGAGATCCGTCGGTCTTGACACCGACACCCACCGATTGATGTCAATGCAAGGAGTAGGGATTGCCATGCAACGGATGCACTAGAGCTATAAATATATGAAAGCTCATCAAAGAAACTAAGTGGGTGTGCATCCAACTTGCTTTCTCATGAAGACCTAGGGCATTTGAGGAAGCCCATCATTGGAATATACAAGCCAAGTTCTATAATGAAAAAATCCCACTAGTATATGAAGGTGAAAAAATAAGAGACTCTCTATCATCAAGATCATGGTGCTGCTTTGAAGCACAATTGTGGAAAAAGGATAGTAACATTGCCCCTTCTCTCTTTTTCTCTCTTTTCTTTGTTTGGGCCTTCTTCTCTTTTTTTATGGCCTGTTTTTTTCGTCCGGAATCTCATCCCGACTTGTGTGGGAATCATAGTCTCCATCATCCTATCCTCACATGGCACAATGCTCTAATGATGATCATCACACTTGTATTTACTTACAACTCAAGAATTACAACTCGATATTTAGAACAAAATATGACCCTATGTGAATGCCTCCGGCGGTGTACCGTGATTGTGATGAAGCAAGAGTGACATGTTGAAAGTGCGTTATATCGACTAGAGGGGGGGTGAATAGGCGATTTTTATGAAAGTCTTCAAAACGTGAGAGTTGTGAAGACAAACAGTGAAGATCATGCCTATTACTATGCAGCGGAAGTTAGATTACACTAGGCCAGCCATGGTCATGTATTCAATAGAGTGAAAGCGCAATGACAAACAGCTTCAGTGTAATAAGGATCAGGTAGGAAGAAGTTATGAAGCCGAACAGATCATACATTGATGTTGTGAAGACAAAAGATAAAGCAAGCATGCAATGGCTTCACAATGAATAACTGTAAGAGAAGGGAAGTGAAGATGAAACCAGTGACACGTTGAAGACAATGATTTGTTGGACCAGTTCCAGTTGCTGTGACAACTGTACGTCTGGTTGGAGCGGCTAGGTATTTAAACCAAAGGACACACAGTCCCGGACACCCAGTCAAGGACACTTAGTCCAAGACACCCAGTCCTCACCGTTTTCTCCTTGAGCTAAGGTCACACAGACCTCACCCAATCACTCTGGTAAGTCTTCAAGGTAGACTCCCAAACCTTCACAGACTTCGTTCACTGGCAATCCACAATTTCTCTTGGATGCTCTGAACGCGACGCCTAACCGTCTGGAGGATGCACAGTCCTCAAGTGTAATAAGTCTTCAAATCACACAGACACGAAGACTTAAGTGATGCCCAATTTACTCTGGCTCTGGGTGGTTAGGGCTTTTCTCCTCACTGGGAATTTTTCTTTCAAAGGCTTCGAGGTGGGTTGCTCTCAAACGACAAAAGCCGTGCACTGAAATCTGAGCAGCCAACCATTTATGGTTGTGGGGGGTGGACTATTTATAGCCACTTGGCAACCCGACCTGATCTGTCCGAAATGACCCTGGGTCACTAAGGAACTGACACGTGTACCAACGGTCGAATTTTGAACTCACACGGCAACTTTACTTGGGCTACAAGTAAAGCTGACTTGTCTGACTCTGGACAAGATTTTCTCTCAAAGTCTGCGCTCGAAGACATAGGATTTGAATTAGGCATCACTTCAGTCATTCTGACTGGTTCTCTTCGACCCCACTTAACAGTACGGTGGTTCCTATGACACAACATGAATGAAATAAAACTACGAAGGATCTAGGTCTTCGAGTTTCAAAAGCTTCATAGGGAGTCTTCTCATGTCATTGTCTTCAATATGAATATCTTCATAAACCACCATTGTCTTCAATGTCTTCGTACATTTTTAGGGGTCATCTCTGGTAGTAAAACCGAATCAATGAGGGACTTCTACCTGTGTTTTCCTGCAATTCTCACAAACACATTAGTCCCTCAACTAGGTTTGTCGTCAATACTCCAAAACCAACTAGGGGTGGCACTAGATGCACTTACAATCTCCCCCTTTTTGGTGATTGATGACAAACTAGTTGAAGTTTTCAACGGGAAACATAATTTGTGAAATTGTAAAAGAATTGTCTTCATAAGTTGCAAGGGCTCCCCCTGAAGATGTGCATATAAGTAATTTTCTTCTTGAATGCAAATGCACATGGCAGGTTGTACTTGGAGATCCACTTCAACTTACGACAATCCACTATGCATGTGAAAGTATATGAAGATAATGACATGCATAATGGAAAATGGACGTCTGCAGAATGAGATGAGTGCGGAATTTATCTTCGCAAAACGGAGTGACAAACAGGTAGCAGACGACCATCAAGGCTAAGTGTTACAACTCAATGAAGCAAATGTAGCAAAAAAAACGGGAGTTGTAAGCATGAAGCAAAATGTAGCAAAATATGAAGGCACCCGCCCATAGTGACCCGCTTGAAGACTATCACCATCATATGCTTCTCCCCCTTTTGTCAGTGATGACCAAAAAGGTTTGAAGACATAGAGGTTTCTACGCGTTCCCAGGCGCAACAGGGTCGGTGGAGTTGTTTGGCGGTGGTGCAGACGAGCTTGGTGCAGATTCGACGCGCGTTGAAGCAGGTGGAGATGATGTCGCGTCGTCTTCTTCTTCAATAATCCGGGCAGACATGGTGGCAGCAGAAGAAGAGAACTCTGACTCTTCAAGTGATGGTGTGCTGCGCATCACCGCTCTTCTTGGAGGCGTGGAGTCAAATTTGAAGTGCTCTGTGAAGCCATCCTCATGCAGTTCAGCTTCAGGGCACATCATGGTGAGGCCCTTCCAAGTGCGGCGACAGGTCTCGTGTGTGACAAATGCATTCTTGGTTGCCATATTTCGGATGCGATTGATGTCTTGCATGATGCTTCTCATCTGCCTCTTGAGCCAGTCGTGATGCCTATCTTGCTTTTGGTGAAGAGCCACAAGAAGCTCTCTGTCATTGAGTGCACGAGCGCGCTTCTTGGGTCTCTTTGCAGCTGTGCTGTTGGTGGCTTCAGTTGATGCAGGGGCACGTGTGGTGCCAGCCATTGGATACACTCGGGAGAGAGCTTCAACACCTTCAATATTTTGAGTGAAGCTCTGGTGTTCTGCATTCTGAAGACTTAGTGGTTGCTTGGCCGGCTCTGGATATATTGCTTCAGCAGATGTGTCCACATCTGGCAAAAATATCCTATGATTGCGGGCTGAGGGTTGATAGGAGATTGCAGAGTGAAGCTTGATCAGCCTCATAACCCAAGGAGCATAAAATTTTAATCCAAACAGTTCTGAAGCAGACGCTGCAAATTGACGGTTGAAGAGATCCTGTGTATTGAAGCATTTGCGTGAAGAATGCAGAAGATGAGAGTCTTCATTGCACCATCAATCGTTGCATATCGAGAGTGTCCCTTGACTGGCCAGAGAGTCCGCCTTATGATGTGATATATTGTTCTGGGCAGGTACTCTAAGTCTTCAACGAAGAACCTAGTTGGATAGGGTGCATTTGGAGGAAATGGCTTCATCATTGAGAGCATCTGACTCATATCTGTCTCAGGACGCTGAAATATGCTCTCAATTACTTCAGCATGGAGTTGGCACCCTTCTTCAAAGAATTCGCCAGGAGTGGGAAGGCCGGTAAGCTTAATTAGGTCGAAAGCATTGGCTTCATGATGGATATTGCCTGTCATCCACTCCAGGATCCATGTCTTCGGATCTCTGTTATAGCCTTTGATATGCAAAGTGGCATAGAACTGAAGCAGAAGCTCTTCGTTCTAGTGCTCTTCGTCAGTGATAAATGGCAGCAAACCCACTTGCTTGAAGCAATCCAGTGCTTCTTCCAGACCAGGCAGACCTGCAACAGCTTCAACCTCAAGGTGCTTGTGAGGAAAGATGCGGCCTTGGTTGTAGAGGATGCATGAAGAATAGCTGCGCTGTTGATGGCTCCAGAACCTATCTGATACAATCCGTTCCCTTGAATAAGGGTTCTTGGAGCGGTCGAAAAACGTGTTATCTGCCCTGAAGCCGTTGATGTTAAAGGAACCAGGAGCTGATGCAGGACCTGGGAACCTTGGTAATCGTGGGATCGGCTTCTGGACCTGGGGCCTGTGCGCAATATGATAGTTGAATTGTGGTCCGGCAGCAGACTCAGGCACAGAATGTTCAGGAGCAATAGCTTCGGTGTCTTCTGAAGCTGTTGTTGGGGAGGGCTCCACATTTGCTTCGGCGTTGTTTGTGGCAGCCTCAACATTTTCAGCTTCAGGCACGTTCTCCTTGAGAACTGCTTCTTGTTGGTGCGGGGGAGTTGGAGCTTGTGATATTTCTGCTTGCTCTTCGGCTGATGCAGCCGGAATGTCTTCAGCAGCCTGAGCTCTTGGCCCTTTGCGAAGCCTATGGAGTGTAGGCGCTGGTGGAGTTGCAGTGGGTTGGGGCTCATCTTCCTCCTGTGGGCGATCTGCCCACGATGCATTTTGTGTGATTGGCGTCAATGGACGACCAATACTGATCTGTTCGCTTGTCTCAAGCTGAGGAAGGGCTGCATCACCTTGCACATTGTCTTGGGGACCAATGTCTTCAGCAGCATTGGGGTTGGCTGCTGGAATGTCTTCAGCGTGCGGAGCCTCTATGTAACCAGGCTCATGCACTGTCAACTGACGATCTGCGTCAGGATAGCGGACGCAGAGGGGTTCAACTATCAGGGGCTCTGTGGGAGCAGCCCGAGATTTCTTGGTCTTGCGCTTCTTGATGATGGGTTCAGAAGGAGAGGCTTCAGAATGTTTTCTCTTCTTAGCTTCAGCCTCTGCAGTCCGTGTCTTCTTGTGCTATGAGGCGGTTGATCGACTCTTCGGCTTCGAGCCAGTCGTTGGAGCGGGGAAGACAATCGGAGCATCAGGTTCTGACCTTGGCGCTTCAGGTTCGGGCACAACCGCCTTCTTTTTCTTCTTCGCGGCCATCCTGGGGTCAATGCCGGGACGCCCAAGTGCCTTGCGCTTTTCTGCCTCATTGTAGGCTTGCACGCAGCGATCAGCCAAAGTCTTCATGCGTTCTCGCGAGCCTTGAGCTTCGGCACGCGTCTTCAGGAAGTTTTCTTTCAGCTCGTGCAACATGATCTTGAAGTTTTTCACTTCTTGCACACTGAGCTTGGCCACGTGCTTCTTGAACTGAGCCTTTTCATGATCAATTTTCTGCTTCAGTTCTACAATTCGATGGGCTATTGCAAGTTCTGAAGCGATTGCACCTTGAAAGGCAACGCTGAGGCCTATGGGTAGCTGCAGATCATTGAAGCTTATGTCTGGTGTGTCAAACCATTCATCGATGAAGTTGTGGATGATGGCGACATCAAACAAAGGCAGATTGTTGAAGATTTCAGCCTCCTCCTTGCTCTTGATGAGCTGCTCAAGAGCATCATCTCCAAGATCTTCATCGCTTGAGAGATCAATGGCTTCGCAGCGCAGAATGTCAGCAGCTGTGAGCTCTTTGCCTGTGTGTGGCTGAGGCTTCTTGGCTTCTTGGGGCATGGACACTCGTGATAAGCCTTCTGACTGCACACTGGCTTCAGGAGGTGCAGTTGCTAAAGGCTTCACTCTTGCGATCTTGGGAGAAGCGGCTGGCTTTGAAGATTTTGGAGCTTTTGGCTTCTTCTGCTTTGGCTTCGGAGCAGCAGGGGCGTCATCTGACTCAGTATCTACTGGAGGGTCATTCACAGCAGTCCCTTGGACTAGGATGCGAGTGATGAGGCCTGCAAGATTGGCATACGGCCCGATGATATTGGGATCGGCGTTGCGTGTGCCATCTGCCCTTGGTGAGGAGGGACCAGGGTTGAAGTCAAGCCCAAATTTCTTCTTGTTTATCTTCGCTGACTGTTGTGCAAACTGAAAGTTGCGCTTGAAGAGATTATCATCGCGACACCAGAGAAGTGATGACGGATGTGCCTCAGCTGGCTGTGGTCCTCTCACCATGCATGGATAGAAGCCTTGAGCAATGGCTTCGTCTCTAGACCTGGGTACGAGATTTTTGTATAATACATCTCCCCACGGTCTCTTGATGGCGCACTTCTCCGCATATTCCTGAGTGACGAAGCGGTAGTGGAACCATTGCTCTGCCCAATATCTTCGAATCCATTGGATTCGTGTCTTGCGTTGACCATAGCTTTCTTCAGGATCAGTTTTGTACATCTCTGCCAATTCATCAGGCAGATCTTTGGACGTTTCACCACGTCGCTGTCTGCCTCCCTTCCTTGCTGTTGTTTCTGAATCCATGAATAACTTGGAAGGCTTCAAGATGTTCAAAGGCTTCAAAGGCCTTTTGCAAGAACTGGCTTCAAGCGAGTTGATGTGATTCTGCAAGTACTCTGCAAATGAATGCAGACTATGAGAACCAAAGGATTCTCCCACGGACATGTACCTGTGACAGCATTAAGGTGCGAGGGAAGGGGAAGAGGTCATATGCATTCTCAGAAGATTTTGAAGATAAATCGGTTTAGAAGACATTGACCTCATTATGCGAAGACATTCACTTGTAGATAAGAAGTTGGTTCCAGATTTGTACGAACCCATAGATCAGTACAAGTGAGGAATCTAACTACTTTATGAAGCACAAGTGAATATACTAGGCATGTTATGAGATGCAGCGAGAGATTTAACTGGTGTGAAGAGAAACTTCTTATGGCAGAAAGTGACTGAACTGTAGGATCAAAAGAAGCTGTAAAAAGAGGTTTTATTTACCACACTTGGAACTGCTAGACGAAGTGAGAGTTGAGGCCGAGCAGTTCGATCCTCCGTGCCCTAACTTGGCGACGGAAGACACCTACGGCGACGGCGGAGAGAGCGATGTCCGCTGTCAGCGTGAAAACGGCGTCGGAGAGGTTGCGGCAGTGAAGCGCTTCGTCGCCGGCGTCGTCGAGTGCTAGCGGTGGCGCTAGGGTTCGTGCGAGGGTGGAGGAAGGAGATAATGACCGCGGTAAGTGTGAATTTATAGACTAAGAGGCGGCACTGTGCTATTACCCAGGTGCCCCTGGCGGTTCACATTTGGGGCACGCGTGGCCAGTTAGAGGAAGGTTGGGATTTGTTCCACGTCCCACGCACGCCTAAATTGTCGGATGGTCGTTCTTGCTTCTCCGGATCTTATGTGGAGGAATGAGCATTAAAAACGGACTTTTATGGTTGTCTCAATGTCTTCGGCTAACAAGGACACAGTGAAGACATTCGACAGTTTCAACAGAATGCATATGACTTGGAGAGATAGAGTTTGAGATAGAAAGCATAGAGAGGTTAGGGTCTGATCACATTCACTTAGTTCAAAAAAGATTCAACCAAGAAGACATAGCTATAAGTGAATGTTGTAGAGGACAGAACATCAGTACATATGTATCCATATAATCAACGCAGTGAAGATAATCATGAAGACATATTGAGAATGAAACCAAACCAATTGTGAAGACATTGAGAGGTAACGCCATGAGAGAAACACTTCAAAATGGAACGTTTGGTGGTGGCGTTACCCACCGTATAGGAAGTATTAGACCCAGACACGGCGCACAATTATCGTGGCGCTCCGAAGTCAAATTCCACATTAATGTATTCACACTTAGAATATATGTCTTCATTGTTTGAAGATATACGCTACTTCGTGTGTTGCACATCTAAGTCATCAATATGCTTAAGTGTTAGGATGTGTGCCTGATCACAGGACATTTGAGGATTCCAAGATATTTAGCTCACACCGTAACTTGCAAAATCTCTTCTCATCCAAGGGCTTTGTGAAGATATCTGCCAATTGTTCTTCAGTGTTGACGTGTATGATATCAATGTCTTCCTTCACAACATGATCTCTGAGAAAGTGATGACGAATTTCAATGTGCTTTGTCTTCGAGTGCTGAACTGGGTTGTTGGCAATCTTGATGGCGCTTTCGTTGTCGCAGTAAAGTGGCACTTGCTTCAGATGAATGCCATAATCCTTGAGTATTTGCTTCATCCACAGAAGCTGAGCGCAGCAAGATCCAGCAGCAATGTATTCAGATTCAGCAGTGGAGAGAGATACATAGTTCTGCTTCTTTGAAGACCAACATACAAGTGATCGTCCCAGAAAGTGACATGTGCCTGATGTAGACTTGCGATCAACTTTGTCACCAGCATAATCAGCATCCGAAAATCCAACTAAATCAAACTCTTGAGCCCATTGGATACCATAATCCTAGAGTTGGAGTGTGAGCCAAATATCGAAGAATTCGCTTCACAGCTAAGTGATGCGACTCCTTTGGTGTCGCTTGAAATCGAGCACACATGCAAACACTAAGCATGATATCTGGCCTAGATGCACATAAATAAAGCAAAGACCCAATCATGGAGCGGTATACCTTTTGATCGAACTCTTTACCATTGTCGTCGGGACCCAGATGATGCTTGGCTGGCATTGGTGTTGTGAAGCCTTTGCTGTCTTGCATACCGAACTTCTTCAGGCACTCTTTAAGATATTTCTCTTGAGATATGAATATGCCGTTGCATTGTTGCCGTATTTGAAGACCGAGAAAGAACTTCAGCTCCCCCATCATGGACATCTGATATTGCTCTTGCATCATGTATCCAAACTCTTCACTATACTTCTGATTGGTGCAGCCGAAGATAATGTCATCCACATATATTTGGCACACAAACAGTTCACCATCATATGTCTTTGTGAAAAGAGTGGGATCCAGGGAACCAGGTATGAAGCCTTTGCTTTTCAGAAAGTACTTGAGTGTATCATACCAGGCCCTAGGGGCTTGTTTGAGGCCATACAGTGCCTTGTTGAGCTTGTATACCATATCAGGATGTTTTGGATTTTCAAAGCCAGGTGGTTGTGCAACATACACTTCTTCTTCAATCTTGCCATTGAGAAAGGCACTTTTCAGATCCATTTGATATAGAAGTATGTTATGATGATTTGCATAGGCCAGCAGTATGCGTATGGCTTCAAGCCTAGCCACAGGAGCAAATGTTTCATCGAAGTCAATGCCCTCCACTTGAGTATATCCTTGAGCAACTAGACGAGCTTTGTTTCTGACAACTTGACCATGCTCATCTTGCTTGTTGTGGTGTATCCATTTGGTGCCTATTATGTTGTGCTTCCGTGGATCAGGACGCTTAACCAGTTCCCATACATTATTCAGCTCAAACTGGTGAAGCTCTTCTTGCATAGCTTGAATCCATTCAGGTTCCATGAAGGCTTCTTCAACTTTCTTGGGTTCTAATATTGAGACGAATGCGAAATGCCCACAGAAGTTTGTTAGCTGAGTTGCCCTTGAACGAGTGAGTGGACCAGGTGCATTGATGCTGTCCAGTATTTTGTCAATTTGTACTTCATTTGCAATACGAGGGTGTGTGGGGCGAAGACTTTGCTCTTGCTGATCTATGTGGTCATTTGAAGGTATATCTTCAGGCTGAGCATTGTCTTCATGTGGATCAGGTGCTGAGATGATAAGTTCTTCTTCAGGTTGAGCTTCAGAAGGTACAATTTCTCCAGTTCCCATAAGCTTGATTGATTCATTTGCTGGAACTTCATCTAGCACATTGGCAATTGCTCTCTTTGTGATCCATTGGTTTCATCAAATCGCACATCCACTGTTTCAACCACTTTGCAGTGGAAGAGATTGAAGACTCTGTAGGAGTGCGAATCCTTTCCATATCCAAGCATGAAGCCTTCATGTGCTTTTGGTGCAAACTTTGAGGTGTGGTGTGGGTCCTTGATCCAGCATTTTGCGCCATATACTCTGAAATAACTGACATTTGGCTTCTTGCCAGTTAGGAGTTCATAGGATGTCTTGTTCAGAAGCTTGTGAAGATAAACACGATTGATTGTATGGCATGCAGTATCAATGGCTTCAGTCCAGAATTTTCTTGGAGTCTTGTATTCATCTAGCATTGTTCTGGCCATCTCAATGAGTGTTCTGTTCTTGCGTTCGACGACGCCATTCTGCTGTGGCATGTATGGAGCTGAGAATTCATGTGTGATGCCCAAGGTATCCAGATATGTATCAAGGCCAGTGTTCTTGAATTCACTGCCATTGTCACTTCTGATGTGCTTTATCTTGGCGCCAAAATTGTTCATAGCTCGATTTGCGAAGCGTCTGAAGACATCCTGCACTTCAGTCTTGTAAAGGATTATGTGCACCCAAGTATATCTAGAATAATCATCAACAATTACGAAGCCATAGAGGCATGCAGAAGTAGTAAAAGTTGAGTAGTGAGTGGGACCGAAAAGATCCATGTGAAGCAGTTCGAAGGGTTGAGTAGTGGTCATGATTGTCTTCGAAGGATGTTTTGCCCTTGTCATCTTCCCTGCTTCACAGGCACCACATAAGTGATCTTCCTTGAACTTGACGCCTTCGATGCCTATGACGTGCTTTTTCTTCGCAAGGGTGTGGAGGTTCCTCATGCCAGCATGCCCAAGCCTTCGATGCCAAAGCCAGCATTATGAAGCTTTTGCAAGAAGACATACTGCAAGTTGTGGTCCTGCTGAGAAATCTACCACATACAAATCACCTTTCCTATACCCTTCAAACACTAGAGATTTGTCAGATTCCATTAGCACCAGGCAGCGATATTTGCCAAACATTACAATCATATTCAAATCGCAAAGCATTGAGACAGACATTAAGTTGAAGCCAAGGGATTCAACAAGCATGACTTTATCCATGTGTTGATCCTTTGAGATTGCAACTCTACCTAGACCCAATACCTTACTTTTACCAGTGTCAGCGAATGTAATGTGGCTCTTGTCGGATGGACGTAAAGTTGAGTCCATAAGAAGGCTTCTTTTGCCAGTCATATGATTTGTACACCCACTGTCAATAATCCATTCTGAAGACTTTGAAGTCGCTGGTGTCGTACCCTACAGTGCAGTTAGGGGGATAGGCTTCACGAAGGGTATTGTGAAGCATAAACATTTGACGAACCAGTGGGTTATGAAAACTCAGATCCAGATTAGGACTGATAGGGAGAGTAGCATGCGATTCAGGAACGAAGTACATAATGATGCCATTTGGGCATTTTATCTTGCGCCCCACAAGATTTTTATGGTCCCCAGCAATGGCATCAGAAGATTTTGTTTTTGTGCTGGAGACCTTTCCCTGCAAAGGAGAGTTAAGCTTTCTTAACCACCCACATCTTCAAGGGTGGCTTAGAAGCTATAAGTCTAAGTGCAGCATCTGAGAATTTTGGCTTTAAAACCTTAGCAAACAGTCTAGCAGGTGGACAATAATACTCATAGGAATAAGCAGAGTAATTTTTGGTCATATGAACATGATGGTTCGATGAACCACTCTCATATTCATATGCCTGAGTATGGTTCCCCTGCAAAACATTTGCGTTAGTGCGACTCAGGTGAGTCCCCTATTTGTATGAAGCATTTGGACCATATGAAGCCTTTGGTCTGAGGTTTGTCTTCTTCAAGTGAGGTGTCATGAAGACATTCACAGGAAGATTTTCCAGACATGTTTTCGGAACCCAGATCTTCTTCATAGGCGGTCCATTCCTGCAGTTAGTACCAATGTACCTGGCAAACACTTCATCATTCTGATTCTTAAACAGTTTATAGTTTGCATCAAAGGATTCATCAATGATAATTGGGTTAGCACAAGTGAAGCCACACAGATTGGATGGATCTGCTGAGGATTCCTTTGCAGCAACCCATGTGGTTTTGGGGTACTGCTCAGGTTTCCAGTAAGACCCATCTGCATTAATTTTCCTCACGAACCCAACACCCTCTTTCCTAGGGTTTCGGTTCAGAATCTGCTTCTTAAGGACATCACATAATGTCTGATGCCCTTTCAGACTTTTGTACATCCTTGTTTCAAGCAATGTCTTCAACCTAGCATTCTCATCAGCAATAGCAGTGGTATCCTCAGCAGAGGGGTTAGTTACCACATCAACAGTTGAAGATATTGAAACAGTAGTAGCAGTGGAACATTCAGCAACAGAAGCAGCATTATCACGCTCAATGCATTTAAGACATGGTGGTTCAAATCCTTCCTGAGCGGGACTGATCTGTTCAGCGCCAAGTGACTCGTTTTCCTTTTGAAGATCTTCATGAGCCACCCTCAATTTCTCTAGTTCTTGCTTCCTTTGAAGATAATCATAGGAAAGCTTTTCATGAGTTGTTGAGAGAGTATCATGACGATCTTCAAGTTCCTGATACTTAACGTGAAGGTTTTTTATGTCTTCAATTAAGGATTCAGATCAAGTCATTTCAGCACCCAACAGATCATCGCTTCTGTCTAACAATTTTTGAATATATTCCATAGCTTTCTGTTGTTCAGTTGCAATTTTAGCAAGTGTTTTGTAGCTAGGTTTTGAATCACATTCAGAGTCATCGTCACTAGATGTTTCATAGCGAGTTGTGCGTGTGTTTACCTTGGCACCGCGTGCCATGAAGCAGTAGGTAGGAGTGGAGTCGTTCTTGTCATTTGCGTCGGTGTAGGTGATGCAATCATTGTCTTCAGTATTGAAGATGGACTTGGCGACGTATGCTGTAGCCAGACTCGCAATGCCAGAATCAGACTCCTCCTCAGACTCCACCTCTGCCTCCTCAGATGCGGACTCCTCCTCTGAATCCATCTCCTTTCCAACAAACGCACGTGCCTTGCCAGATGAGCTCTTCTTGTGTGATGAAGACCTTGATGAAGTTTTGGAACAAGACTTTGAGTATTTCTTCTTCTTCTTGTCGTCAGAATCGTATTCCTTGCTCTTCTTCTTCCTTCTGTTCTCATTGTCCCACTGTGGACACTCAGAGATGAAGTGCCCAGTTTTCTTGCACTTGTGACATGTTTTCTTCTTGTAGTCATGAGCAGAAGCTTCATCATTCCTTGAGCTTGATCGTGAAGATTTTCTGAAGCCTTTCTTCTTGGTGAATTTTTGAAACTTCTTCACTAGCATTGCAAGTTCTCTTCCAATGTCTTCAGGATCATCAGAACTGCAGTCAGATTCTTCTTCAGATGAGGAGACAACTTTTGCCTTCAAGGCACGAGTTCGCCCATAGTTTGGACCGTAGATATCTCTTTTCTCAGAAAGCTGAAACTCATGTGTGTTGAGCCTCTCAAGTATGTCAGACGGATCGAGTGTCTTGAAATCAGGACATTCTTGAATCATCAGGGCCAGAATGTCAAACGAACTATCAAGTGATCTCAGCAGCGTCTTGACAATTTCATGTTTGGTGATCTCAGTAGCGCCGAGGGCTTGAAGCTCATTTGTGATGTCAGTGAGCTGATCAAAGGTGTGCTGGACATTCTCATTGTCATTTCGTTTGAAGAGGTTGAAGAGATTGCGAAGGACACTGATTCTTTGATCTCTCTGGGTTGATATGCCTTCATTAACTTTGGAGAGCCAATCCCAGACCAGTTTGGATGTCTTCAAGGCACTCACACGGCCATACTGTCCTTTGGTCAGATGACCACAGATGATATTCTTGGCAGTAGAGTCCAGTTGAACGAACTTCTTGACATCAGCAGCAGTGACACCTTCTCCAGCCTTGGGAACGCCGTTTTCGACGACATACCATAGGTCGACGTCAATGGCTTCAAGATGCATGCGCATCTTATTCTTCCAGTAGGGATATTCAGTTCCATCGAAGACGGGACAAGCAGCGGAGACTTTGATTATCCCTGCAGTCGACATAACTAAAACTCCAGGTGGTTAAACCGAATCACACAGAACAAGGGAGCACCTCGCTCTGATACCAATTGAAAGTGCGTTATATCGACTAGAGGGGGGGTGAATAGGTGATTTTTATGAAAGTCTTCAAAACGTGAGAGTTGTGAAGACAAACAGTGAAGATCATGCCTATTACTATGCAGCGGAAGTTAGATTACACTAGGCCAGCCATGGTCATGTATTCAATAGAGTGAAAGCGCAATGACAAACAGCTTCAGTGTAATAAGGATCAGGTAGGAAGAAGTTATGAAGCCGAACAGATCATACATTCATGTTGTGAAGA
Organism: Triticum aestivum; assembly: GCF_018294505.1. NCBI lineage: Eukaryota > Viridiplantae > Streptophyta > Magnoliopsida > Poales > Poaceae > Triticum > Triticum aestivum. Next base: position 487,587,025 of record NC_057806.1, read on the forward strand.
CAAAAGATAAAGCAAGCATGCAATGGCTTCACAATGAATAACTGTAAGCGAAGGGAAGTGAAGATGAAACCAGTGACACGTTGAAGACAATGATTTGTTGGACCAGTTCCAGTTGCTGTGACAACTGTACGTCTGGTTGGAGCGGCTAGGTATTTAAACCAAAGGACACACAGTCCCGGACACCCAGTCAAGGACACTTAGTCCAAGACACCCAGTCCTCACCGTTTTCTCCTTGAGCTAAGGTCACACAGACCTCACCCAATCACTCTGGTAAGTCTTCAAGGTAGACTCCCAAACCTTCACAGACTTCGTTCACTGGCAATCCACAATTTCTCTTGGATGCTCTGAACGCGACGCCTAACCGTCTGGAGGATGCACAGTCCTCAAGTGTAATAAGTCTTCAAATCACACAGACACGAAGACTTAAGTGATGCCCAATTTACTCTGGCTCTGGGTGGTTAGGGCTTTTCTCCTCACTGGGAATTTTTCTTTCAAAGGCTTCGAGGTGGGTTGCTCTCAAACGACAAAAGCCGTGCACTGAAATTTGAGCAGCCAACCATTTATGGTTGTGGGGGGTGGACTATTTATAGCCACTTGGCAACCCGACCTGATCTGTCCGAAATGACCCTGGGTCACTAAGGAACTGACACGTGTACCAACGGTCGAATTTTGAACTCACACGGCAACTTTACTTGGGCTACAAGTAAAGCTGACTTGTCTGACTCTGGACAAGATTTTCTCTCAAAGTCTTCGCTCGAAGACATAGGATTTGAATTAGGCATCACTTCAGTCATTTTGACTGGTTCTCTTCGACCCCACTTAACAGTACGGTGGTTCCTATGACACAACATGAATGAAATAAAACTACAAAGGATCTAGGTCTTCGAGTTTCAAAAGCTTCATAGGGAGTCTTCTCATGTCATTGTCTTCAATATGAATATCTTCATAAACCACCATTGTCTTCAATGTCTTCGTACATTTTTAGGGGTCATCTCTGGTAGTAAAACCGAATCAATGAGGGACTTCTACCTGTGTTTTCCTGCAATTCTCACAAACACATTAGTCCCTCAACTAGGTTTGTCTTCAATACTCCAAAACCAACTAGGGGTGGCACTAGATGCACTTACACATGTATGAAAAATTAAGCATGGTGGCTTTGCCACAAATACGATGTCAACTACATGATCATGCAAAGCAATATGACAATGATGATGTGTGTCATAATAAATGGAATGGTGGAAAGTTGCATGGGAATATATCTCGGAATGGCTATGGAAATGCCATAATAGGTAGGTATGGTGGCTGTTTTGAAGAAGATATAAGGAGGCTTATGTGTGATAGAGCGTATCATATCATAGGGTTTGGATGCACCGGCGAAGTTTGCACCAACTCTCAAGGTGAGAAAGGGTAATGCACGGTACCGAAGAGGCTAGCAATGATGGAAGGGTGAGAGTGCGTATAATCCATGGACTCAACATTAGTCATAAAGAACTCACATACTTATTGCAAAAATCTACAAGTCATCAAAACCAAGCACTACGAGCATGCTCCTAGGGGGATAGATTGGTAGGAAAATACCATCGCTCGTCCCCGACCGCCACTCATAAGGTAAGCAATCAAAGAACACCCCATGCTTCAAATTTGTCACACAACGTTTACCATACGTGCATGCTACGGGACTTGCCAACTTCAACACAAGTATTCATCAATTTCACAATTACTCAACTAGCACACCTCTAATATTACCACCTTTATATCTCAAAACAACTATCAAGCATCCAACTTCTCTTAGCATTTAAAATTTATAACCAAAGTGAATTACCATGCCGTTCTAAAGGACTCTCAAAATGATATAAGTGAAGCATGAGAGATCAATTATTTCTATAAAATAGAACCACCGCCGTGCTCTAAAAGATATAAGTGAAGTACTAGAGCAAAAATTATCCAACTCAAAAGATATAAGTGAAGCACATAGAGTATTCTAATAAATTCCAATTCACGTGTGTCTCTCCGAAAAGGTGTGTACAGCAAGGATGATTGTGGTAAACTAAAAAGCAAAGACTCAAATCATACAAGAAGCTCCAAGCAAAACACATATCATGTGGTGAATAAAAATATAGCTTCAAGTAAAGTTACCGATGGACGAAGACGAAAGAGGGGATGCCTTCCAGGGCATCCCCAAGATTAGGCTTTTGGTTGTCCATGGATTTTACCTTCGGGTGCTTTTGGCATCCCCAAGCTTAGTCTCTTGCCACTCCTTGTTCCATAATCCATAAAATCTTTATCCAAAACTTGAAAACTTCACAACACAAAACTTAAAAGAAAATCTCGTGAGCTCCGTTAGTAAAAGAAAACAAACCACCACTTCAAGGTACTGTAATGAACTCATTATTTATTTATATTGGTGTTAAACCTACTGTATTCCAACTTTTCTATGGTTCATAAACTCTATTACTAGCCATAGATTCATCAAAATAAGCAAATAACACAAGAAAAATAGAATCTGTCAAAAACAGAACAGTCTGTACTAATCTGTAGGTTTCGAATACTTTTGGAACCCCAAAAATTCTAAAATAAATTTTCTGGACGTGAGGAATTTTTCTATTAATCATATGCAAAAAGAATTAACTAAATAGCACTCTCCAGTAAAAAATGGCAGCAAATCTCGTGAGCGCTAAAGTTTCTGTTTTTTACAGCAAGATCGCAAAGACTTTCCCCAAGCCTTCCCAAAGGTTCTAATTGGCACAAACACTAATTAAAAGCATAAAAACACATCTAAACAGAGGCTATATGAATTATTTATTACTAAACATAATCAAAAAGCAAGAAACAAAAATAAAATTGGGTTGCCTCCCAACAAGCGCTATCGTTTAACGCCCCTTGCTAGGCATAAAAGCAAGGATAGATCTAGGTATTATCATCTTTAGTATGCAATACATAAGTGGCTCTCATAATAGATTCATAAGGTAATTTAATTTTCTTTCTAGGAAAGTGTTCCATGCCCATCCTTAACAGAAATTGGAATCTAATATTCCCTTCCTTCATATCAATAATTGCACCAATCATTCTAAGGAAAGGTCTACCAAGAATAATAGGACATGAAGGATTGCAATCTATATCAAGAACAATGAAATCTACGGGTACATATTTCCTATTTTCAACAATAAGAACATCATTAATTCTTCCCATAGGTTTCTTAATGGTGGAATCCGCAAGATGCAAATTTAAAGAACAATCATCAAATTCACGGAAACCTAGCAAATCACACAAAGTTTTAGGAATCATGGAAACACTAGCACCCAAATCACATAAAGCAAAGAATTCATGATCTTTAATATTAATTTTAATAGTAGGTTCGCACTCATCATGAAGTTTTCTAGGGATAGAAACTTCCAATTCAAGCTTTTCTTCATAAGATTGCATTAAAGCATCAACGCTATGTTTAGTAAAAGCTTTATTTTCACTATACGCATGCGGAGAATTTAGCACGGATTGCAACAAGGAAATACAATATATTAAAGAACAATTATCATAATTAAATTCCTTGAAATCCAAGATAGTGGGTTCATTGCTATTTAAAGTTTTGACCTCTTCCATCCCACTTTTATCAATTTTTGCATCAAGATCTAAAAACTCTGAATCATTGGGACACCTTCTAACTAAAGTTGACTCATCTCCAGTCCCATAATTATCAAGATTCATATTGCAAAACAAATATTTAATAGGGGACACATCAATAACTTTTAGATCTTCATCATTATTATCATGGAAACTAGAAGAACACGCTTTCATAAAGCAATCTTTTTTAGCATGCATCCTAGCGGTTCTTTCTTTGCACTCATCAATGGAAATTCTCATAGCTTTGAGAGACTCATTGATATCATGCTTAGGTGGAATAGGTCTAAGTTTCAAAGAATCAACATCAAGAGAAATTCTATCCACGTTCCTAGCCAACTCATCAATCTTAGACAATTTTTCTTCAATCAAAGCATTCAAACTCTTTTGCGAACTAATAAACTCTTTAACATTAGATTCAAAATTAGAGGGCATATTATTATAATTTCCATAGGAATTGTTGTAGGAATTACCATAATTATTAGAGGGATTGCTAGGAAACGGCCTAGGATTAAAATTACCTCTATATGCGTTATTACCAAAATTGTTCCTACCAACAAAATTCACATCCATAGATTCATTATTATTCTCAATCAAAGTAGAAAAAGGCATATCATTAGGATCGGAAGAAACACTCTTATTAGCAAACAATTTCATAAGTTCATCCATCTTTCCACTCAAAACATTGATTTCTTCTATAGCATGCACCTTTTTATTAGTAGATCTTTCAGTATGCCATTGAGAATAATTGACCATAATATCATCTAGAAGTTTATTTGCTTCTCCTAAAGTGATTGCCATAAAAGTGCCTCCCGCGGCCGAATCTAAAAGATTTCTAGAAGCAAAGTTCAATCCGGCATAAATTTTTTGTATAATCATCCAAAGATTCAAACCATGTGTAGGGCAATTGCTTATCATTAATTTCATCCTCTCCCAAGCTTGTGCAACATGTTCATGATCAAGTTGCTTAAAATTCATAATATCGTTTCTAAGAGTGATGATCTTAGAAGGAGGAAAATACTTAGAGATAAAAGCATCTTTGCACTTATTCCATGAATTGATACTATTTTTAGGCAAAGACGAAAACCAAGTTTTAGCATGATCTCTAAGGGAAAACGAGAATAGCTTCAGTTTAGCAATATCATTATCCACATCTTTATTCTTTTCCATATCACACAAATCAACAAAATTGTTTAGATGGGTAGCGGCTTCTTCACTAGGAAGGCCGAAAAATGGATCTTTCATGACAAGATTCAGTAAGGCAGCATTAATTTCAGAAGATTCAGCATCGGTAAAAGGAACAATCGGAGTGCTAATAAAATCATTATTGTTGGTATTGGAAAAGTCACACAATTTAGTATTATCTTGAGCCATCGTGACGAGAAAAAAATCCAGCACACAAGCAAACAAGAAACAAGCAAAAAGAAGCAAACTGGAAAAGAGAAGGGGAAAGGAAAAAGAGGGTGAATAAAACGGCAAGGGTGAAGTGGGGGAGAGGAAAATGAGAGGCAAATGGCAAATAATGTAATGCGAGGGATAAGATTTTGTGATGGGTACTTGGTATGTCTTGACTTGTGCGTAGACTCCCCGGCAACAGTGCCAGAAATCCTTCTTGCTACCTCTTGAGCACTGTGTTGGTCTTCCCTTGAAGAGGAAAGGGCAATGCAGCAAAGTAGCGTAAGTATTTCTCTCAGTTTTTGAGAACCAAGGTATCAATCCAGTAAGAGGCCACACTCAAGTCCCTCGTACCTACACAAACAAATAAGAACCTTGCAACCAACGCGATAAAGGGGTTGTCAATCCCTTCACGGTCACTTACAAGAGTGAGATCTGATAGAGATAATAATGGTAAGATAAATATTTTTGGTATTTTTATGATATAGATTGAAAGTAAAGATTGCAAAATAAAATATATTGGAAACTTATATGATGGAGAATAGACCCGGGGGCCATAGGTTTCACTAGTGGCTTCTCTAAAGATAGCATAAGTATTACGGTGTGTGAACGAATTACTGTCGAGCAATTCATAGAAAAGCGAATAATTATGAGAATATCTAGGCATGATCATGTATATAGGCATCACGTCCGTGACAAGTAGACCGACTCCTGCCTGCATCTACTACTATTACTCCACACTGATGTCTACTACACAACCTTCTTCTTGTAGATGTTGTTGGGCCTCCAAGTGCAGAGATTTTTAGGACAGTAGCAAATTTCCCTCAAGTGGATGACCTAAGGTTTATCAATCCCTAGGAGGCGTAGGATGAAGATGGTCTCTCTCAAGCAACCCTGCAACCAAATAACAAAGAGTCTCTTGTGTCCCCAACACACCCAATACAAGGTAAATTGTATAGGTGCACTAGTTCGACGAAGAGATGGTGATACAAGTGGTATATGGATGGTAGATAAAGGTTTTTGTAATCTGAAAATATAAAAACAGCAAGGTAAGTAATGATGAAAGTGAGCACAAATGGTATTGCAATGCGTTGAAACAAGGCCTAGGGTTCATACTTTCACTAGTGCAGGTTCCCTCAACAATAATAACATAATTGGATCACATAACTATCCCTCAACATGCAACAAAGAGTCACTCCAAAGTCACTAATAGCGGAGAACAAACGAAGAGATTATAGTAGGGTACGAAACCACCTCAAAGTTATTCTTTCCAATCAATCCGTTGGGCTATTCCTATAAGTGTCACAAACAGCCCTAGAGTTCGTACTAGAATAACACCTTAAGACACAAATCAACCAAAACCCTAATGTCACCTAGATACTCCAATGTCACCTCAAGTATCCGTGGGTATGATTATACGATATGCATCACACAATCTCAGATTCATCTATTCAACCAAAACATAGAACCTCAAAGAGTGCCCCAAAGTTTCTACCGGAGAGTCAAGACGAAAACGTGTGCCAACCCCTATGCATAGGTTCATGGGCGGAACCCGCAAGTTGATCACCAAAACATACATCAAGAGGATCAATAGAATAACCAATTGTCACCACGGGTATCCCACGCAAGACATACATCAAGTGTTCTCAAATCCTTAAAGAGTCAATCCGATAAGATAACTTCAAAGGGAAAACTCAATCCATTACAAGAGAGTAGAGGGGAGAAACATCATAATATCCAACTATAATAGCAAAGCTCGCGATACATCAAGATCGTGCCACCTCAAGAACATGAGAGAGAGAGAGATCAAACACATAGCTACTGGTACATACCCTCATCCCCGAGAGAGAACTACTCCCTCCTCGTCATGGAGAGCGCCGAGATGATGAAGATGGCCACCGGAGAGGGATTCCCTCTTCGGCAGGGTGCCAGAACGGGTCTAGATTGGTTTTTGGTGGCTACGGAGGCTTCTGCGGCGAAACTCCCGATCTATTGTGCTCCCCGAAGTTTTTAGGGCATGTGGGTATATATAGGAGGAAGAAGTACGTCGGTGGACCTCCGGGCTGTCCACGAGGAAGGGGGGCACGCCCAGGGGGTGGGCGTGCCCCCCACCCTAGTGGGCAGCCAGGGACTCTCCTGGTCCAACTCTGATACTCTGTGGGCTTCTTCTGGTCCAAAAATAAGTTCCGTGAAGTTTCAGGTCAATTGGACTCCGTTTGATTTTCCTTTTCTGTGATACTCTAAAACAAGGAAAAAACAGAAACTGGCACTGGGCTCTGGGTTAATAGGTTAGTCCCAAAAATAATATAAAAGTGCATAATAAAGCACATAAACATCCAAAACAGATAATATAATAGAATGGAGCAATCAAAAATTATAGATACGTTGGAGACATATCACACACATCGACTGCTATCCAGCATGCATCTAGAGTATTAAGTTCATAAGAATAGAGTAACGCCTTAGGTAAGATGAGATGATGTAGAGGGATAAACTCAAGAAATATGATATAAACCCCATCTTTTTATCCTCGATGGCAACAATACAATACATGTCGTTTCCCTTTCTGTCACTGGGATCGAGCGCCGCAAGATTGAACCCAAAGCTAAGCACTTCTCCCATTGCAAGAAAGATCAATCTAGTAGGCCAAACCAAACTGTTCAAAGAGACTTGCAAAGATAATCAATCATGCATAAAAGATTACAGAGAAGAATCAAATATTGTTCATAGATAGACTTGATCATAAACCCACAATTCATCGGATCTCGACAAACACACCGCAAAAAGAGTTACATCGAATAGATCTCCAAGAAGAACGAGGAGAACTTTGTATTGAGATTCAAAGAGAGAGAAGAATCCATCTAGCTAATAACTATCGACCCGAAGGTCTAAAGTAAATTACTCACACATCACCGGAGGAGCCATGGAGTTGATGTAGAGGCCCTCCATGATCGATGCCCCCTCCGGTGGAGCTCCGAAAAAGGCCCCAGGATGGGATCTCTTGGGTACAGAAGGTTGCGGCGGTGGAAATAGGGTTTCGTGGTGCTCCTAGATGTTTTCGGGGTATGTGAACATATATAGGAGGAATAAGTAGGTCGGTTGAGCCACGAGGGGGGAAGGCGTGCCCAGGGGGTAGGCATGCCCCCTGCCTCTTGGACACCTCATTCATTTCTTGACGTCCACTCCAAGTCCTCTGGATCACGTTTGTTCCAAAAATCACGCTCCCGAAGGTTTCATTCCGTTTGGACTCCGTTTGATATTCCTTTTCTACGAAACACTAAAATAGGCAAAAAAACAGCAATTTGCACTGGGCCTTGGGTTAATAGGTTAGTCCCAAAAATAATATAAAAGTGTAAAATAAAGCCCATTAACATCCAAAACAGATAATATAATAGCATGGAACAATCAAAAATTATAGATACGTTGGAGACGTATCAAACCGCACATCCACAGTTTCAACCACTTTATGGTGAAAGAGGTTGAAGACCATGTAGGAGTGTGAATTCTTTCCGTAGCCAAGCATAAAACCTTCATGTGCTTTTGGTGCAAATTTTGTAGTGTGATGCGGATCCTTGATCCAGCACCTAGCACCAAATACTCTAAAGTAGCTGACGTTTGGCTTCTTACCAGTTAGTAGCTCATATGATGTCTTCTTTAGAAGCTTGTGAAGATAAACACAATTGATGACGTGACATGCAGTGTTAATGGCTTCAGGCCATAATTTTCTTGGAGTCTTGTACTTATCAATCATCGTTCGTGCCATCTCAATGAGGGTTCTGTTCTTGCGCTCCAAGATGCCATTCTGCTGAGGTGTGTATGGAGCTGATTACGCATGAGTTATGCCCAATGTATCAAGATAAGTGTCGAGGCCGGTGTTCTTGAATTTTGTGCCATTGTCACTTTTGATGTGCTTGATCTCGATGCCATAGTTCGTCATGGCATGGTTGGCGAATCGTCTGAAGACATCCTGCACTTCATTCTTGTAAAGGATTATGTTCAGCCATGTATATCTTGAGTAATCATCAACAATGATGAAGCCATAGAGGCAAGCGGTGGTAGTAAGTGTAGAGTAGTGAGTAGGGCCAAATAAGTCCCTGTGAAGCAGCTCGAAGGGACGGGACATCGTCATGATTCTCTTCGAGGGATGCTTGGCCCTTGTCATCTTCCCAGCTTCGCAGGCACCACATAGATGATCCTTCTTGAACTTGACGCCCTCGATGCCTACGACATGCTTCTTCTTCGTGAGAGTGTACAAGTTCCTCATGCCAGCATGTCCTAGCCTCCGATGCCAGAGCCAGCACTCTGAAGCTTTCGCTAGAAGACATACGGCCAACTGTGGTCCTGCTGAGATCTACCATATACAGATCGTCTTTTCGATACCCTTCAAAGAGTAGAGATTTGTCAAATTCCATAAGCACAAGGCAACGATATTTTTGAAATATCACAATCATGTTCAGATCACAAAGCATTGAGACAGACATTAAGTTGAAACCAAGGGATTCAAGCATCACTTTGTCCATGTGCTGATCCCTTGAGATTGTAACTCTACCTAGACACAATACCTTGCTTTTACCAGTGTCAGCAAATGTGATGTGACTCTTGTCAGATGGACGTAGGGTTGAATACATGAGAAGACTTCGATCACCAGTCATGTGGTTAGTGCATCCACTGTCCATAATCCATTATAAAGACTTTGGTGTCATCCCCTATAGTGCAGTTTGGGGGATAGGCTTCACCAAGGGTATTGTGAAGCATAAACATCTGACGAACAAACAGAATATGAAATTTCAGATCTTGGTTAGGATAAATAGGTTGTTTGTCAAAGAATCCTGGGACGAAATACATAGTAAGACCATTTGGGCATTTTATCTTGCGCCCCACAAGATGTTTTAGGTCTCCAGCATAAGCACCAGACGCCTTTGATTTCCGGCTGGAGACCTTTCCCTGCAAAAGAGAGTTAATTTTTCTTAGCCACACACATTTTCAAGGGTGGCTTAGAAGCAATGAGTCTTAGTGCCGCATCTAAGAACTTCGGCTTTGGAGCCCTAGCAAATAGCCTTGTAGGAGGTGAATAGTACTCATAAGACTAAGCATAATAGTTCTTGGTCTTATGAACATAGCGGTTTGCTAAAACACACTCATATTCATTAGTCTGAGTATGGTTTCCCTGCAAAACATTGGTGTTAGGGTGACTCTGATGAGTCCTCTGTCTGTATGAAGCCTTTGGGCCATATGAAGCCTTCGGTCTGGGGTTTTTCTTCTTCCTATGTGGTGTCATGATGAAATTCACGGGAAGTTTCTCAAGATAGCGTTTGGGTACCCAGGTCTTCTTCAAAGGTGATCCGTTCCTGCAGTTAGTACCAATATACCTGGCAAACACTTCACCATTCTGATTCTTAAACACTTTATAGTTTGCATCAAGGATTCATCAATGATAATCGGGTTAGCACAAGTGAATCCATATAAGGTAGATGGATCCATTGAAGGTCCCTTTGCAGCAACCCATGTGGTTTTAGGGTACTGCTCAGGCTTCCAGTATGAACCATCAACATTCATTTTCCTCTCGAACCTCACACCCTCTTTCCTAGGGTTATGGTTTAGAATCTGTTTCTTGAGGACATCACATAGTGTATGATGACTTTTGAGACTTTTGTACATCCATGTTTCAAGCAATAGTGTCTGATGCCCTTTGAGACATCGCATAGTGTCTGATGTATAGCGGAAGCATTTGACAATGCGGTTGATGTAGTCGAACTTCTTCTTGTTCCGACCGATCAAACACCAGACGTACGGCACCTCCGAGTTCTGCACACGTTTGGCTCGATGACCTCCCTTGAACTCTTGATCCAGTAGAGTGCCTAGGAAGTAGATGAGTTTCGTCGGCACGACGGCGTGGTGACGGTGATGGTGAAGTGATCCGTGTAGGGCTTTGCCTAAGCACTGCCAGAATATGACCGAGGGTGTAATCTGTGGACGGGGGCGCCGCACACGGCTAACAGATGTTATTGTGTGTTCTTGGTGAAGGAAATATGCCCTAGAGGCAAGAATAAAGTTATTATTTATTTCCTTATATCATTATAAATGTTTATTATTCATGCTAGAACTGTATTAACCGGAAACTTAGTACATGTGTGAATACATAGACAAACAAAGTGTCACTAGTATGCCTCTACCTGACTAGCTCGTTGATCAAAGATGGTTATGTTTCCTAACCATAGACATGAGTTGTCATTTGATAAAAGGGATCACATCATTAGGAGAATGATGTGATTGACTTGACCCATTCTGTTAGCTTAGCACTTGATCATTTTAGTTTACTGCTATTGCTTTCTTCATGACTTATACATGTTCCTATGACTATGAGATTATGCAACTCCCGATTACCGGAGGAAGACTTTGTGTGCTACCAAACGTCACAACATAACTGGGTGATTATAAAGGTGCTCTACAGGTGTATTTGATGGTACTTGTTGAGTTGGCATAGATCGAGATTAGGATTTGTCACTCCGGTTGTCGGAGAATCTCTGGGCCCTCTCGGTAATGCACATCACTATAAGCCTTGCAAGAAATGTGACTAATGAGTTAGTTGCGGGATGTTGCATTACGGAAATGAGTAAAGAGACTTGCCGGTAACAAGATTGAACTAGGTATTGAGATACCGACGATCGAATCTCAGGCAAGTAACATACTGATGACAAAGGGAACAACATATGTTGTTATGCGGTTTGACCGATAAAGATCTTCGTAGAATATGTAGGAGCCAATATGAACATCTAGGTTCCGCTATTGGTTATTGACCGGAGACGTGTCTCGGTCATGTCTACGTAGGGTCCGCACGCTTAAACGTTCGGTATTATGAGTTTATGTGATTTGATGTACCGAAGGTAGTTCAGAGTCCCATATGAGATCGGGGACATTACGAGGAGTCTCAAAATGGTTGAGACGTAAAGATCGATATATTGGATGACTATATTCGGACATCGGAAAGGTTCCCAGTGATTCGGGTATTTTTCGGAGTACTGGGGAGTTACGGGAATACGGGGAAGAAGTATTGGGCCTCATGGGCCAAGTGGTGGAAGAGAGGAGGCAGGGCGCACGGCCCCCCTAGCCCAAACCGAATTGGACTAGGCGGCCGGGCCCCCTTTCCTCCTTTCCTCCCTCTCCTTCCTTCTCCCCTTCCCCCTACCTTTCCTCCTCCTAGTAGGAGTAGGAAAGGGGAGTCTTACTCCTACTAGGAGGAGGACTCCTCCTCTTGGCGCGCCCTAGGAGGGCCGGCCGGCCTCCCCCTTGCTCCTTTATATATGGGGGCAGGGGGCATCCTAGAACACACAAGTTGATCATTGATCCCTGAGCCGTGTGTGGTGCCCCCTCCACCATAATCCACCTCGATCATATCATAGCAGTGCTTAGGCGAAGCCCTGCGTCGGTAGCAACATCATCACCGTCATCACGCCGTCGTGCTGAAGGAACGCTCCCGTGAAGCTCTGCTGGATCGGAGTTCGTGGGACGTCATCAAGATGAACGTGTGCTGAACTCGGAGGTGTCGTGCGTTCGGTACTTGGATCGGTCGGATCGTGAAGACGTTCAACTACATCAACTGTGTTCTCATAACACTTCTGCTTATAGTCTACGAGGGTACGTGGATGATACTATTCCCTCTCATTGCTATGCATCACCATGATCTTGCGTGTGTGTGGGAATTTTTTTGAAATTGCAACATTCCCCAACAGTGGCATCCGAGCCAAGTTTATGTGTACATGTTATATGCACGCGTAGAACACAAATGAGTTGTGGGCGATACAAGTCATACTGCTTACCAGCATGTCATACTTTGGTTCGGCAGTATTGTTGGATAAAGCGGCCCGGACCGACATTACACGTACGCTTACGCGAGACTGGTTCTACCGATGTGCTTTGCACACAGGTGGCAGGCGGGTGTCAGTTTCTCCAACTTTAGTTGAACCAAGTGCGACTACGCCCGGTCCTTGTTGAAGGTTAAAAAATCACTAACTTGACGAAATATCATTGTGGTTTGGATGCGTAGGTAAGAATGGTTCTTGCTCAGCCCGTAGCAGCCATGTAAAACTTGCAACAACAAAGTAGAGAACGTCTAACTTGTTTTTGCAGGGCATGTTGTGATGTGATATGGTCAAGACGTGATGCGATATGAATTGTTGTATGAGATGATCATGTTTTGTTAAAGTTATCGGCAACTGGCAGGAGCCTTATGGTTGTCTCTTTATTGCATAAGATGCAAGTGCCATGTAATTGCTTTACTTTATCGCTATGCGATAGCAATAGTTGCAAAAGCAATAGCTGGTGAGACGACCATGTGACGACACGTTGATAAAAGATCAAGATGATAGAGATCATGGTGTCATGCCGGTAACAATGGAGATCATGACAGTACTTTGGAGAGATCAAAGGCACAAGATGATGATGGACATATCATGTCACATATTTTTGTTTGCATGTGATGTTTATCTTTTATACATCTTATTTTGCTTAGTTCGGTGGTAGCTTTATAAGATGATCCCTTACTATAAATTTCAAGGTACAAGTGTTCTCCCTGAGTATGCACCATTGCCAAAGTTCGTCGTGCTGATACACCACGTGATGATCGGGTGTGATAAGCTCAATGTTCATCCACAACGGGTGTAAGACAGTTTTGCACACGCAGAATACTCAGGTTAAACTTGACAAGCCTAGCATATGCAGATATGGCCTCGGAACATTGGAGACCAAAAGGTCGAGCGTGAATCATATAGTAGATATGATCAACATAATGATGTTCACCATTGAAAACTACTCCATCTCACGTGATGATCGGACGTGGTTTAGTTGATTTGGATCACGTGATCATTTAGATGACTAGAGGGGTGTCTATCTAAGTGGGAGTTCTTAAGTAATATGATTAATTGGACTTAAATTTATCATGAACTTAGTCCTGATAGTATTTGCATATCTATGTTGTAGATCAATAGCTCGCACATAGCTTCCCCGTTTATTTTTTATATGTTCCTAGAGAAAAATAAATCGAAAGATGTTAGTAGCAATAATGCGGATTGGATCAGTGATCTGAGGATTATCCTCATTGCTGCACAGAAGAATTATGTCCTTGATGCACCGCTAGGTGACGGACCTATTGCAGGAGCATATGCAGACGTTATGAACGTTTGGCAAAGCTCGGTATGATGACTACTTGATAGTTTAGTGCACCATGCTTTACAGCTTAGAACCGGGACTTCAAAAATGTTTTGAATGCCACAGAGCATATAAGATGTTCCAAGAGTTGAAATTAGTATTTCAGACTCATGCCCATGTTGAAAGGTATGAGACCTTTGACAAGTACTTTGCCTACAAAATGGAGGAGAATAGCTCAGCTAGTGAGCATGTGCTCAGAATGTCTGAGTGCTACAATCACTTGAATCAAGTGGGAGTTAATCTTCTAGATAAGATTGTGATTGACAGAATTCTCTAGTCAATATCACCAAGTTACTAGAACTTCGTGATGAACTATAATATGCAAGGGATAACGGAAACGATTCCCAAGCTCTTCGTGATATGGAAATCGACGAAGGTAGAAATCAAGAAAATCATCAAGTGTTGATGGTTGACAAGACCATTAGTTTCAAGAAAAGGGCAAAGGGAAGAAGGGGAACTTCAAGAATAACGACAAGCAAGTTGATCCTCAAGTGAAGAAGCCCAAGTCTAGACCTAAGCCTGAGAATAAGTGCTTCTACTGAAATGGGACTGGTCACTGGAAGCAGAACTGCCCCAAGTATTTGGCGGATAAGAAGGATGGCAAAGTGAACAAAGGTATATTTGATATACATGTTATTAATGTGTACTTTACTAGTCTTTATAGCAACCCCTCAGTATTTGATACTAGTTCAGTTGCTAAGATTAGTAACTCGAAACGGGAGTTGCAGAATAAACAGAGACTAGTTAAGGGTGAAGTGACGATGTGTGTTGGAAGTGGTTCCAAAATTGATATGATCATCATCGCACACTCCCTATACTTTCGGGATTAGTGTTGAACCTAAAATAAATGTTATTTGGTGTTTGCGTTAAGCATGGATATGATTGGATCATGTTTATTGCAATACGGTTATTCATCTAAGTCAAAGAATAATTGTTGTTCTATTTACGTGAATAAAACCTTCTATGGGAATACACTCAATATAAATGGTTTATTGAATCTCGATCGTAGTGATACACATATTCATAATATTGAAGCCAAAAGATGCAAAGTTAATAATGATAGTGCAACTTATTTGTCGCACTGCCGTTTAGGTCATATTGGCGTAAAGCGCATGAAGGAAATCCATACTGATGGGCTTTTGGAATCACTTGATTATGAATTAGTTGATGCTTGCGAACCATGCCTCATGGGCAAGATAACTAAGACTCCGTTCTCTGGAACAAGGGAGCGAGCAACAGACTTGTTGGAAATAATACATACTGATGTATGCAGTCCGATGAGTTTTGAGGCTCGCGGCAGGTATCGTTATTTTCTGACCTTCACAGATGATTTGAGTAAGATATGGGTATATCTTCTTGATGAAACATAAGTCTGAAACATTTGAAAAGTTCAAATAATTTCAGAGTGAAGTGGAAAAACATCGTAACAAGAAATAAAGTTTCTAGGATCTGATCGTGGGGGAGAATATTTGAGTTACGAGTTTGGTCTTCATTTGAAACAATGCGGAATAGTTTCGCAACTCACGCCACCTCGAACACCACAGCGTAATGGTGTGTCCGAACATTGTAACCGTACTTTATTAGATATGGTGCAATCTATGATGTCTCTTACTGATTTACCACTATCGTTTTGGGGTTATGCATTAGAGACAGCTGCATTCACGTTAAATAGGGCACCATCTAAATCCGTTGAGATGACACCATATGAACTGTGGTTTCGCTAGAAACCTAAGGTGTCGTTTCTTAAAATTTGGGGCTGTGATGCTTATGTGAAAAAGTTTTAACCTGATAAGCTCAAACCCAAATCTGAGAAATGTGTCTTCATAGAATACCCAAAGGAAAATGTTGGGCACACCTTCTATCACAGATCCAAAGGCAAGATCTTTGTTGCTAAAAGTGGATCCTTTCTAGAGAAGGAGTTTCTCTTGAAAGAAGTGAGTGGGAGGAATGTAGAACTTGATGAGGTAATTGTACCTTCTCCCGAATTGGAAAGTAGTTCATCACAGAAATCAGTTCCAGTGATCTCTACACCAATTAGCAAGGAAGCTAATGATGATGATCATGAAACTTCAGATCAAGTTACTACCGAACCTCATAGGACAACCAGAGTATTGTAACATCCCAAATTTTCAAATTTGGAATGTTATACATAGATCATTCTTGCATATCATGTTTTGTTGCATTTCATCTCGCGATCCTCGAAATCCTAAGCAACTCAAGGACCCTCGGAGAGAGTTGGGGATTTCCCCGGTTTTCAAATTTGATTTATATCAAATATTGAAACGAGGATTTTGGTTTTAATTATTTTTCTCTCTGAAAATATTTCATATTAATATATGAGAGGAGATAATATGACTTCTCCAAAATAAATAAAATATTGGAGGTAAAATGTTAAAATCAATTTTTTCTTTTATTTGCATTTTCGGTTGCATTAGAAAAATTGCACGTTTTCAAAATTGCATTTTAGGGCCAAGAAAATGTTCATCTCGTTCTAAATATTTTATTTAGACGAAGAAAATTTGTTTTGGCATTTTTAGAATTTTATTTTATTTTCTAGGATTTTTCTAAGTTCGGTGGAATTATTTAAAAAAAGAGTGCGCCTAGGCCGACTGGGCCGAAGCCCAGCCACCGCCCCAACTCCCCGGCCGCCGTCTCCCGCGCGGAGACCGCGCCGCCGCTGCCGCCGCCAACTCGGACACGAGTCCGAGCCGGACTCCGCCGCCGCCTTGCCCCTCCCCCAAGGCACCACCTCCGCCCCCACCCACCCTTTATAAGCCGCGCCCCCACCGCCGTAAG